>NW_015167087.1:4340-75867 GCF_001447785.1 Gekko japonicus
GCAAATAGAAGGGAAAGTCATGGAAGCAGTGACAGACTTCACATTCCTGGGATCCAAGATCACTGCAGATGGTGACTGCAGCCATGAAATTAAAAGATGCCTGCTCCTTGGGAGGAAAGCTATAGCAAACCTAGAGACATCACCCTGCCAACAAAAGTCCGTATGGTCAAAGCAATGGTATTCCCAGTAGTAATGTATGGCTTCGAGAGTTGGACCATAAGGAAGGCCAATCACTGAAGAATAGATGCTTTTGAATTATGGTGCTGGAGAAGACTCTTGAGAGTCCCTTGGACTGCAAGAAGATCAAATCATTCAGTCCTAAAAGAAATCAACCCTGACTGTTCCCTAGAAGGCCAGATACTGAAGCTGAAGCTCAAATACTTTGGCCACCAAACGAGAAGGGAGCACTCTCTGGAGAAGACCCTGATGCTGGGAAAGACTGAAGGTCAAAGAAGAAGGGGACGGCCAAGGATGAGATGGTTAGACAGTGTTATCAAGGCAACAAACATGAAATTAAGCAAACTCCGGAGCACGACGGAAGGCAGGAGGGCCTGGCGTGATGTGGTCCATGGGGTCATGAAGAGTCGGACTCGACTGCGACTGAACAACAACAAAAACAACAACAAATGCTATGGGCATGGATTTGGCCAGTGTTCATGAGACATAGTGTAAAGCATCTATAATACAAACATGATTCTTGAACATCTTTACCTTGAATCTAGATGTTGTGCTGTAGTACTATAACGTATTAGATGTGTGTTTTTTACTTTGCAATGTTGCTCAGATTTATATGGTGATAAAATTATGTGTCATGAAGACCCATGCATCACATTGAGGCCATGAGGCAGTGGACCACTTTCTGAATTCTAAAATTAAATATAAGGACATAGATGTGAAATGTGATTAGATGGTAAATATTTTGGTTCATATATGTATAAAAATCCTACCCATGTTCCCAACTCTTTCTCACAAAAAATGATTTTATTCTATGGCAGCAATTTATATTCTATGAAATCTAAAGTGAAAATTTCACACAAACATGAGCTATGACCAAACAGTGGGCATGAAGCAATTGGTGAATAGAAAGATGGATTTGAACTGATTGGCTAAAAATTTGAACAATGAACTACGATCAGTGCAAGCATCTTCTTGTGCAAGGCAACACCATAAAGTGTTGGAGCCATGCTATTTATAGCACAGTCTACGTAGATCGATAAGTTATTATACAGTCCTTTTGTGGGACAAATATCTGTTAGGAAATATTAATGATCCATGAGGATTATCTTTTTTTGACCCACAATTTTGCACTATGAAGCACTAGATCCAAAAATTTTATAGTGAAGTTTGTGAACATACTGTAATCTTTGACTTCATGCTCAATTTGGGGGGGGGGATCTTCTATAAACCTCATGAGGCTCCACATCTTAGATGCATGCTTTAGTGCCAGGGCAATAGGAGGGAAGGGTTGTGATTTAATAGATGGATATGGGTATCATATTTAATGTCATGTTTGCTGGAATTCATGTAAGAATCATTAGGATCCAGACCTAGATATGTATTTTTTTCAGTGCCAATGGATTTGTGCTTCTTCTTGCACAGTTTGTGGATATTGGCGAGGTGTGGTTTTATAGCAGATTTTGGATCCATGTGGATCCACAGAAAAACCATGAGTATCTATGCCTTGGATCCATGTTTTTGTTCCATGACGGTGCCAAAAAAAATTCTAGATCCAGTTGACAGGCATTGATGTATGTGTAAATTTATGATGGATTTTAGGAGAAGACATGTAAATTGTAAGGATCCATTAGCCATAAAGAGCTGGATCCTTGATTTTGTGGTTTAGTCTACACATATTGAGAGTCATGATTTTACAGCAGATTTCAGTGGACTTCATTTAAGAATCATGAGGATTCTAGTACATTTTTGAGCCATGGCAGTGCTATGAAGCACTTGACAAGAACAAAGATATGAGTTGCAATATTAGAGATTATTTTTGTGAAGCTTCAACATAAAAATCATGTGAAGTCAGGAGGATCCATTTAAACTTCATCTAGATCTGATTTTTACCCAGACCATTTTTACAGCCTTCCTACCATTCTGCCAGAGCACTTTTTTTGTATATCAGGTGGCAAATGTTCTCATTTTTCCATGCCTTTTCATGTTTTTCCTTCTTGCCTGTTTTGCTGTTTTCTCACTCTCTGCGTGTTTTGCCTCCTTCATGCTCATGTCCCCCTGAAGCATCACTTCACTTTCTTATGCCAACTTTCATTTAATTTGTATATTTAAAAAACTCACAAGAAGGCTTTGCCAGCCTCTTAGTTACACAAGCAATGTGTCCTATATGTCCCTACCACAACCCTACCACAGTATAAAGCCAGGTGGCAATGGAATCACTATTCCCTTTTTTACTATGGCAAACCCAAGCCCCAAGAGAAGCTTTTCAAATGGACCAATGGCTAAAGAGAGGTGCCATGATTTCCAGTGATAAGAAAAGTTCTCTGCATGACTTCACTGCTCTGTGTACCTTTTAAAGCATCTCTCCAATGGCTTTTATTTATTTATTTGATTTCTAGGCTGCCCTCCCCTGAGATGCAGGTTATAAATGAAGATGATGATAACAACAACAACAATAATAATAATCTTGGAAGCCCCAAAAGGCCATTCTGTTATAATGTGGAATAATCTCTTCACCTTCTGTTATTTATCCTGCCCTTTCACGTGGTTTCCCCTTCTTCCATTTCCTCCACACAATAAATCTGTGCTGTAAATTGGGTTGACCCAATTCCTGGCCCAAGGTCACTCAGTGAATCCATTTATTTAAGATACTTGTACCTCTCCTTATGTCTTTAGGCTCAAGGCAGCTAACAACTCAGCAAAAGCTGCCTGTAAAAGTTGTTTAATTTCCAAAATAAACAATGCTCGGGCTCCAGTCCTTAATACTAGTCACTAGTCATTTATCAACAAGTTACCCTTTGCACATGCTCAAAATGTCTTAATCACTGTCTGTCCAAAGCTGAGCCAAGAAGTTGAAGGCTAGTGACTGGATTCAGCCAGAAGCCGCCCCACTCTCCTCTCCTCTCCCTCCCTTACTAGTCTTCGGCTCTGCCTTCCACCCCCTTTATTCTTGAAGCCGCGGCGTGCTGAGGTGGTATCATAGTAACTAGCAGGGGGTAGGGGATGAGGAGAGCGGAGGGGGAGGCTCAGCTAGCTGGCGGATGCTGCAGCGCCCCCTGTCTGCTCTTCCCCATGCTCTCCGCCACCAGCCGCAAATGGCTCTGGACTTGCGGGCTCCTTTGTGTGAAGCACACTCGAAGCAGCGGCGCACGCCGAGTCCCTCCTCTCCACCCTGCAGCCGGCAACGCGGGGTAGCCGTTCCCGATCCCTGCTTCCTTTCGACTCCCAACGGCAGCTTTTTCGTCGTCCCTCTTTCTTTCCTACTCGAGGTGGAAAGACAGACATCCGAAATAAATCCCCGAAATAAAGAGAAAGAGAGAGAGAGAGAAGAGGGGCTGGGAGCGGGGCAGGGGGGGAGAAAGGAGCCAACTCTCCACAGAGAGCGAGAACGGGAGATCCAAGCCCCGCGCATAGCCGACTAGAGCGTGGTGGGCGCAAACAGAACTTGAAGTTACCTGCCCTGCCGTAAGAGAAAGGAGGAAGCTTTCGCTGGTGCTCTTGCGGCCATCTGCAGACGAGACAGGGGCTTTTTGGAAGACTTTCCCCCTCCGTCTCTCCCCCTTTTCTCTCTCTTTTACAACAGACCACAAACGGATGTGAGGCAGGGAAGGTGTTTCATTTCTTCTCCTCAACTCAGGCACCTCAACCTTGTTGGTTTCTTTTCTTTTCGCTCTGCCCCCTCCCACCGCCCCGCGCCCGCTTGAACGTAAACACAAAGAGGGAAAGCGAGGAGTTTGCTTGATGTTTTAGTGCAATGGACGTGAGATTTTATTCACCTCCTCCGCCGCCGCCACCGCCGCCACCGCCGCCTTCATCCCAGTCTGCAGCCGCTCCTGATACTCCTTGCCTGGGACCTTCGCCTTGCTTGGATCCCTACTACTGTAACAAGGTGACTTGTGTGTGTGTGTGTGTGCTTCCTGCGGGGTTGTTATCGTTGGTTTCCTCCAAGGGGGTGTGCTGGACTGATCTGAGGATGGCTGTAGCTTGAACAAGGGACTTCGGGCTTTGGCAGGTTGCAGACTGAGAGAGAAACACTCGAAGAAAGGCAGTGGCGCGGGCGGGCGGCGGGGGGTGGGGGGGAGGTTCCTTGCCTGTTCGGTGTTACATTGTAGACGAACGATGGCCGGTGGGGGGGGGCAAGCCTTCGCGAGTCGTCCGCTGTATCTGACGGTCTGGCGGTTTCAAAAACACAGTCCGAGACTGGTCATTGGAGGGCGGAGAGCATGTTCTTGGTAGCAGGAGTAGGAATTCGAAACCCAGTTCCTGGCAGGTCCCAGGGACGAAGGAGGTGTCTTCCCGAGTAAATGCATGTAGGATCGGCGTCGTCCTTAAGACCGAAGACTTTTCTGACTAGTCACTCTGCACGCGTTTGGGTGCCTGTGCGGGAGATTTAAATTACAACCCTTCCCCCCCCCCCTTTTCCTTCGCGCTGTTTGGTGTTGCTTTCGGCGACTGATGGCAGAATGACAAAGCGTTGCCTTCGCACGCCGGCTCGGGTGTCAGAGCTCACCGAAAGCTCGCGCCTGAAGAGTTTTGTGGGAGTTTCAAAATTGGGAAGGTGACAAGTTGGTACTGAAGAGACAGGATGGTCTTCGGATGCGTACAAACTGTGCCAGTTCTCTTATAAATCCTGCCTCATCAGCATGCTTTAGGTTCAGAGGAACCAGTTTTCTCCGTGCTCTTTGCAGAAGAGGAGACATTGGCAAAGTGAGCCAGGAGGCACTGCTAGGAGAGAAAGCTAGAGAGTAAAATGTTCTACTTCTCTTGGCCTTGGTTGTGTGCTCTGATCTTTAGCACTTGATACATATTGAGGTCCACCAACAAAAGATGTGGATTATCCCCTTTCTCCCACATATAATTTTTGGATTCAACCAGCTGTTATTTTATTTGCTATTTGCACTTTCAGTGGCTGTTGAGGAATGGCTAGCCTTGGCCATAGGAAATAAGCAGGAAGTGCAAGATTTCCAAAACACAGTTTGCCCCCCCCCCCCAAAGCTGGCTGGAGGGAGCTGTGAGCAAGCACTTTTAGTAAGAGAGGTTTTAACCTGGGTGCCTCTTAAGCTTTTGTTTAAGAGCTAGCTCTGGAAAGGATGGCAGTGTTGCAGGCAGCACCTTTTTTGTGTGTCATGTAGAGCCCCAACATATGTAATCAGCACTTGGTGTTTTAAGGTGGTCCTCTGCATTTTTATAACCTTTGAAAAGTGCAAGCAGCTGTAGACAGCCAGTGCCATTCTGCAGAAGAGCAGTGGACACCAAACAAGAAAAAGAACCCTACTGTTGTGGTTTGTGTAATGTCTCAGCCATGTGTATGTGTTCATGGGATATTTCAAGCTCTCTGGGCAACTGCACAGAGATCTGGTGATATAAATAAATAGTTCTGTTTTGTTGCTTGAGTTGCGAACACAAACTGCTGCGCTGTTGTTTTTAAACACACACACACTATTCACTTTTCAGGAAATATTTCCAACATGATCTCATCTGCCACTTATGATGCATGGAACCCATTCTTATCCCTGAAGAGAACAAGTGTGAAAGAAGGGATTTGTAATGTCTTTCTGACTTCTTACATGAAATCAGTGTAACAAGGTAGATTTGGGTACAGTGATCCTCTAGCCTGTGATACTTGGCCTTTTGGTCTGATCAAGTAAAACAACAAAAAAGTTTTTTCTAGGTTTGTTACCCAAGAAAAGGGGAGAGAAACTGAAGTTTGGACAGCAGAAATGTGTCTTACATGTGCCAAGCTGTTCATGTGCAATGGCTCTCTAAGTACTCAGCAACAATTATTATAAAACTGCTTTCACTCTGTGACTTGCCACTATAAAATATAATCTCTATTATCTTTTATTGTGAATTGTAAGCCTGCGATGCTGAAAAGTAAAGAAGCATTGGGTAGAATTAATGACATAAGCGCCAAAGTGCCTGAAGAGCCATTTGGCAATGAAAACTGGACGAACAGTTATTAAATCTATCAGTGATTTAAAGCTTCAAAAAGAAGGTAATGACTTGAATACACATTTTGCTCATCATACTCAAGATGGTGAACCAGATTTAATTTAAAAGTTAAATGCTTTGGAAAATCAGGAATTATGTTAATATATTAAATCATTTTCCAATTAAGTGCTTTAAATCATTTTGTGTGGTTATCATTCCTGATCAAATAAATTAATTTAGAAGGCCTTTCTCCCCCTTCTTGGCCCTTGCTCCCCATCAGTAATTCTTTACTAGCCGGTTAAATCCAGTCATATGTGAAAGAATAAACTTTTCTTTGACTATGCAAATAAGGCACTCTATTTAACTTAGTCAGGAGTGATAATAGAGTTCAGAAATGCAAAGTGTAACACTTCTTTTTTAAAAAAGCTGAGGAGTGACATACCAGGAATGTTTCTCGCAAGACACATTCTACAAGCAATGCATGTCTCTGTCAAGCAGTTCTGCCAATGACCATTGATTATAGTAAATGAACTGAGAGTAGCTATGCTGGCTGGGCCCCTATGAGGCATGTGTTGACTGAACATCTCATTTTCCTCCATTCTCTCAGCCCCATCTATCCAGGATGATTAACGTTTTTATAAAGCTGTAACTTTATGTGGTCTGTTTTTCCTGGTTATAAAAATACACCTCTCTCTGTCATATCCATGAACTGCTGTGGGGAAAAAGTTTTCTAAATGCTGCATCTTCTTTGGCAAACTTGATGGGCACATGGAACCAGATGGAAAGGCCATTGTATATTCTAGAGCACTGAACAATCTTGTGCCTGGCACATATATAGATTGAATCTTTCTTTCTTTGCAGTCTATGGAATTTTTTGTCAGAATAACAGCTGCTATGTTGCACAATTTACTCTCTGTATTTTTTCTTTAACATATAGAAAAGCAAACTTTAGTTGTTTACATTTCAATGAAAGTATTGTTGAAGGGGCTGCATTTGCTTCAGAGGAATCCCACTGAAGCCAGTAGAGTGACTCTGCTATAAATTACTTTATAGCTTTGAATTCTTTGACGTGTAAACCATTGATAAATAAAAAAATGTTGCCAGTTTACCTAAGTTTTTATTAATGATCCCAGGGTGAAGGTTATTAGACATCTAATGATATAGTTAACAGTATCTAGACATCTCTGTAGATTATTACAGATAATCCCTGATAATGTTTTGAACAAAATGTGGCAATGTAGATCTTTTTGCTACACTGCCTTTTTAGTGAGCTTTGTTTCTAAAGGTAACTGAGATCTCTTTATAAACTTGAAATAATGATCTTGAATGTTTTCATTGGCTTTTGCCAAGTTTTCCCTTGCAAGGTAATGTACTTTGTACGTATTTCGTCTGATCATGTTTCTTTCCCATCTAAACCTCAGAGGGAGAAAAAGTGAAAGAACAATGCAAACAATGTTGGTTATGGCAACTGTGTGAGGTATCTCTTATACAAACAGAGAGAATGGATGGTATGCTGCTGTATATAGGTCATACTTTGAAATAACATTGTGAAGCTCATAGGCTGGACAGCCAGATTTAGTCTTGAGGTAATAGAGTTCACCTCTGAAACTTATAGCAAAACTACATTCAGGCAATTTTGGATTATGGTTAACAGGAAATTCATAGACATTAATATTCCTAGAAACCATTAAGTAGAAGTTGCATATAGTATGAGCACAGTGGTAAAATAATTCCATAGTCTTCTGCTTGGGTCATGTTATAGTTTCATTTTAAACATGTAACTATAAAAAGCAGCACTTAGTCTCTCCAGACACAACTGTAATAAGTATTGAGAACAGAGCCTAATTTTGCCAGTTACTGTACTTTGCGAACATTGCTGAGCTGTTACCTGTGTTTGGTATTATTTTGTTTTGACACTGGTAATAACAGGCATGCTGATTTACACCAAGAATAAGAAGATAATGACCTTTAGTGCTTCCAATAGCTAACCTTGCAAAATTATGCATGGATTTCCCCCCTTGAGATTTGTTGGTTCAACAATAGAGGCCCACAACTCATTTATTGTTTACTTCCTGATAGTTGTTAGTGCAGTATAAACTAAAGAAAGATGAGAGATAGGGAGAATATGTGTTAGACTAAATAAAATGGGGCTGGGGGAAATGTAACATATAAAATAGTGCACAGTATGGGCAATATTTGAAAACTTTTACTGACTTTAGTCAAAGAGCCAAAGTATTTACAGTCTTTGAATGTTTATTCTTTTTATACCAGACTGAAATGCAGATACTATCTGTTAAACAAGCCTGCTTTGTTTTTGATGTCTGAACAGACTTTTCTTGAAACAGATAAATTGTATGATTCCCCCAGGAAAACAAAGTGCTTACACAGCAGTATTTTTGAGAGATTTCCAAATATCTGCAAGAAAGGTTGAATGTACTCAAAATGAGTGTTGGATTTGTTTTACTCTTTGCTGTTGATACGAAATGGTGATTGGGTAAAACACATTTTGTGAATTCATCTTCAGAGATGATGCAGTGCACTCATATTATTGATCCATTGTGTTGTGTGGGCATTTTGAACATGTTTTGGAACCTTTTAAGATACTTTACTGAAGTTAGGAATTGTTCTGGTTGTTTCTTCTAGTCCCAGGCTCAAAGGAACGGTTGTATTCCAGTATTTCAAAACAGAGAAGAACTTGTATGTTATAAGACATAAGAGTCCCTAACTCTTATGTGACATTTGCAGCCCTCAGCACCTTGTCCTGAAATTATTGCTGCATTTTTAGATACTGTTGCGTTCACAAAAAAGAACAAGCAATCTTTTGCTGGATGGACTTAATACACTACCATTTGTTAACGGAGAGACTATAAAAAGAAATGTTGATGACCACCAATATGTAATATAATAATATTTCAGCTCCTGACAGGGAATACCAACCTAGCAAATTAAATGCCATTGATTCCAATGGAGTTTGTTCAGAGGCACGTCTGTTTAGGATTAGGGTCCGCATACTTAAACTAGGTGAGAGACCAGAATTCCTGAAACACTATATTCAAGGACAACATAATGGAGCATACTGAAATAAGACTAGTGAAAGCTTCTACATTTTGGCTAGGACAACGTTTTGGCTAAGGACGACATAATGGAGCATACTGAAATAAGACTAGTGAAAGCTTTTCCATTTTGGCTAGGGTTGTACCACTGTTAATAAAGGATAGTCTTGTGTTTTGTTTCACCCTTGCTCTCTTCGTTAAAGCAGACAACAGTAACAGTCATTGACAGTTCTTACTGTTTCCTCTTATGAGAATGATGATTGCCTTGCATGGATGTTTTGCCCAAGGAGTAGTTTTTTGTTAAGAATCCTGTTACAAACTTCAGAAAATGTGGTTCATAATGCAAGTGCCAGCAGATAGTTAATTATAGGCAGTACAAGATGGAATTATCTTTAACATGATTGAGGTTTTTCTGGCCATAACATTTTCCCCTACAGCGTTGGGTTTGAAAATGGCAATGTATTCTCTGCATAGATACTGATGGAATGGCAGAGGTGACAAAAATCTGCATTCTGGTTTAGCAGTAGCTGAGGCAAAAAATTGTGCCCTGGTCTCTTTCCATACACATGCACAAACACAGAATATTGTTCATGTTAATCAGATATTCCCTTGCTGTTCCTTCACAGTACATTTTGTTTGATAATGTCTGCAAATTCACTGAAGTATATAAACCTAGTTTTCCTTTTTAATAGCTGTCTCTCCCTGAGCTCTTTGCCAGCCATTTTGTTTTATTGGGTCATCAGCAGTCTTGAAAGAGGCCCAAACAGCTGACAATTTGAGTCTGGTGAATAAAATATGCCCGATTACTTTTTCAATAGAGACAAGCAGCCAAAGCGTAGCTGATTAGTGCATATTAATATATCAGCTCCCAACCAGTGTTTCCTGTAAGCTGAGTTAGTGTGAGCTAGCTCACAGTTTTTTCACCTCTGGCTCACACAGTTTTGTCTCAGCTAAGGAAGGATGGCTCCAGAGCAAACTAATGTATGCAGTAGCCAAATTGCTTGCTCACAATTTTAATGGCTGTAGCTCACAAAGTAGAATTTTGGCTCACAAGATTCCACAGCTTAGAGGGAGCATTGCTCCCAACTCATTTTTTCTCATTGCTTGTTGGTTCACTTTTGTTACTTGTATCTTCAGCCTTTTTCCTCACTGGTCACCTACTTACTTCCCTAACTTTCACTTAGATTCCTGGATGTTAACACGTATACACTATATGAAAAAAACTTGCACAAATCAGATTTGATTCGATTTGTTCACTACTCCAAAGCCTAATATATTCACTACTCCAAAGCCTAATGCCAACTTGTCAGCAAACAAATCATTTTTTCAAGTCGCAGAAGTATCTCAAAATATCCAGATTTTTGACCCAAGATGTTAGAAAACTATCAAACTATGAAAACAGCATCTATCAATATTAATCTGTAATATTGTTGGTATTTGGGGGTCATTTTTTATCCCTAGTTAAATATCTGTCTGTAGTAGAGTTGCCAGTCCCCAGATCCCAGCAGGGGTTCCCCTGCTTTTCCAGGCTTCTGCTCTCCACTGGCCGGCGGGGGAAACCATGCCCCCAAACGTCAACATCTGGGTGCAGCGTCTCCGATATGATGATGTCACATGGAAGTGACATCATCATATTGGGGACATCATGTGTGACGCTCTGGTTTGAGGGCAAAACTCTATGGTAAATTTGATCTAAAACCATAGAATTTTGCCCTTAAAACAGAGTGTCGCTGTGCCACATCACCAATATGATGACATCACTTCCGGGTGATGTCATTGTGTCAGTGATGTCCCAGAATGCCCCCAAATTCCCCCGCTGGTGCGGTGAGGGGACCTGGCAACCCTCGTCTGTAGTGAGGGAAACATTGTCCAGTGAAGACAGTTATTTGCACCATCCTGTAGTTGTAATACTCCAGTGATTCTCTGGATCACTTTTCCTTTGCAAAAACTCAAAGGACATTTTTATTCTAATATAATGCATTGATTAGGACAAAAGGCATCCAGTGGCAAAATCAGTTGACTTTTGAGGGTTTTTTCCCCCTGGGAGAGGTAGGTGGCTGTACTTTGGAGGCATTGTCCTCTGCACATTAGTAAACAGTACCCTAAGAGGAAAAAAAGTTGTAGAGCCAATTATCTAAAAAGGGAGGAATTCTTCTAAGTCTTATAAGTGTATAATGAATCTTAATGACTGCTTTGCTTTCCCTTCCGTAGTCTTATTCCTTATTTTCTGGGCTCTTTCTTAATCATTTTTACAGGACTACTATACTGCATGCAGTGGCTTTCTTTTTGCTTAACTTCACCTCCTTCTGACTGCCTGCTTAGAATAGTGGAAAGGCCCTGTACTGCCTTGGAGGATAGCAGGCAGGTTGCTTGCTTGAAGAGGTTGGACTTGTCTCTTTTTCTTACCACTGTCCTTAATGAAGAACAAGCAGAATATTTCATTCAGTGATGCAGTTTGTTGTCTGTTATGCTTTAAGGAATGTGATGTTCTATTCTTTTGTGAGAGTTCTTGTTGCTAGAAAAGGTGAGATACTGGTGCACGAACCCAAGAAAAAGATGAGGATGTGTGACATAGGGTCTATCATGACTCTTTTATGGGATTCTTCATAGTGACAGCAGCCGATTTTGGAATCATGATTATAGCATAGTACTGAATTAAATTGGATATCCCTTGCTTGTTTGTGTCTGGGTGTGAGGGCCTTTTGAGTCCAAGACCCATTGCAGTATTGGACCTCCGAAAGTCCCATACTTCTCCCCTGTAAGGGTTCACTAGTTTTTCTTAGATGTTATATTTGAGAAGGTGCCCCCATCTGCCATACTCCCTGACCTAAACCATGTAGAATGTTGTATATTTAAACTGTTTACTGTATTTCCCAGAAACTATAAGTAGCATTCCTTTTTTTTTTGACAAGGAAATAAGGTGAAAAGTGCTTCATCTTTATAGGTCCCTATATCATCAAGAGTGTGTGTGTGTATATATATATATATGTTAAATGCCGTCAAGCTCCTTCTGACATGGTGACCCTATGAATAATGACATCCAAAATGTCCTATCATTAACAGCCTTGCTCAGGTCTGAGGACCATGTCTTCCTTTATTGAGTTAAACCATCTCATATGAGGTCTTCCTCTTTTTCCTGCGGCCTTCAACTTTTCCTAGGATTATTGTCTTTTTCAGTGACTCTTGTCTTCTCATAATGTGACCAAAGCGTGATAGCCTCAGTTTAGTCATTTTAGCTTCTAGATAGTTCAAGCTTGATAATCAAGAATACTCTATTTTGAATCTTGTATTATCTGGTTTTTATTATAACCCCTATGATCACTAATAAGGTATAAAAAGCATGGACACCTGTGAACACTTAATAGTTAATGCGTAGTTAGTTGTGTTATGAATACGGTTGCCACCTCTGGGTTGGGAAAATCCTGGAGATTTGGGTGTGGAGTCTAGGGAGGGCAGAGCTGTGGTAGGGGGACAGACCTCAAAGGCATATAATGCCATAGATTCCACCCTCCAAAGCAGCCATTTTCTCCAGAGGAAATATTCTCTGTAGTCTGGAGATAATTGTGATTCTGGGAAATCTCCAGGTCCTTCCTGATGTTTGGCAGCCCTAGTCAGGAGTCTGAGTTATGGTCTGACTTATGTTCTAAGAGTCTGACTTACGTTCTACCTACTCCAAAATTCTTTGCAGGAATCACAGTAACCGGCCGTAGGTGCTCCAATAGAAATTGGTCACCAGTGGCTGCAATCTATCATCTGTCTACATGAAGAAGTCTGCATAACTGTCATTCTTTCCATTTCATTGCTGTCCCATGTTAATACTACTAAATGAATGTATTTCCTTTGCAAACTGCTGTTGTTTAATGCAGGTAAATTACAGTTGTTTGGTTTATACCAGTTGCATTTCTCTCGGTCTAGAAACAAAATAAATGGCCAACACTTCATCATTGTTATGATTATTTGGCAGCACCACTGAGTTCTAGCTTGTTACTGTATTTTGCTTTTGTAGTCCCTTAAATTCTGTTGGGTGGGCTACAAGTCTTCTACTTTGGGGACATGGTCATCCTAGGCCACAGGGGGGGAAATGAATCTGTTAATTCCCATGTTATAAACTGTGAATTTATTTCTGCGTTAGTCCAAAATAGTTTTACATGGAAAAGCTTGTCAACAAAACAATAGTCTTTCAAATAAGAATTAAATTAAAAGAATACATATTATACATATGTTCAAGTAGTAATGCTAATAAAAGAGAGAAAATAATTCTGTCGTGACAAGAAAAACTTTCCACAGAAGTATATTTTTCATTTGGCAAATGCAGTAATTAAAATTAGTCATAGAAATCTACAGATAGTAGAGTTTAATATCATAGTTAATGATTTATTTTATGTTAATGACTTTCTGCTGAGGCATAATAGACTGCTCATAATGGACTCTCAGTGCTGTATTCAGTTGCTAGAAATAATGGGATAATCTTGCCCAAAATTAAGCTTTTTTGAAGTAAATTATGCTGTTATTTTTCAAGTTAACTCTTCACAATTTATTGCAACACTAATCTTTCAAGACCTGCTTGCATCCTTAATGGAAATGTGTTTTAGAAACATCAGATTCCTTACTAATTAACCAGGTCAGTTAATTGCTTTGGAAATGTTTGATTTTATGTTTAGTTTTATATTCTGGAGATTAATATTCATGAAGTGAAAGTCTTAAATGTGGTGTTGTATTCTGTGCTTCATTCATAGATGTTCTAGCAGATTGCTTAAGGGGAGAGTTGGGGGAAACAATGGTCTTCTTAGAAATTTCTAACTCACAACTGGCTGACCAGTAGTGAAACCTTTTAATTTTGCCCTGGGAAGTTTACTTAAAAAAAGCATTTGATAATTGGTTATAACTAACATTATATTTCACTAACAGATAATTTGCCTACTGAAGTTTGCATAATGTGCTAATCATGTCTAGTGGTTAATAAAGGCCTCCTATCTCACTCCCCTGATGGCTATAAAAGGCTATTATGTTTGTGGCAGCAGTTCAGGTACAGCTGCTGTGTGTTAATAATGCATCATTGTCCCACTAATAAACACAGGAAAGGTCAGCACCTCCAAGCACCTAAAACACCTATTTTCTTTCCAAAATATTTATTAACACCTTAAAAGCATATCTATTCATTTTTGTTAGTTGTACACGAGTTAATGATACTCCTAGAGTCTTGTGTTTCAGAGCTTTTGACACCCCAGTTGTACTGTGGATGGATTTGTGTGTGATGCAGCTAATCTTTTACTTCTGTGCTCCTTTCTGTTTGTTTGTTTAGCAATCTGCATTATGTGAGTATTGGCCTATATCTGGTACAATTAACTTGTGATGTTGCTTGATGTTTTGACTTGGTTGATTTAAGAACACAGGACAAAAAGGTCTTTCAGCAATACTTAGACTGTAGAAGCTTGTTGTAATCATGGCTAAAAACTGATAGAAACTAATTTGTGTATGTGAAGACTGGTAGGGTGTGGATTGGATTCTCGCATCTGCAAATGCACTGCATTTTCTTTAGGCTTCAACTTTGTACTGTACACTATATGCCAGTAATCTATTTATTGCTAACATATTCCCTTTTGGCAGGGATTGCTATGTTCATAAAGGCTTTATAAAATATATTTTCCCCAAACAAAGAGGATTCACATGGGATTTCCATTTTGCCAAGGAAACATGCAAATCAATAGGGCAGCACTTATCTGCATTGAAATAAGGTATGCTGTAATTTATGGACATAGTAATTTTTTTACTTCCCTTTCCCATAGCCTAACATTCTGTAAGGTAACTCTAGTTATGTTTCCTTGGAGAGAAGCAACTGAACAAAATCTCATTTTCATATCATGTGCTATTGTATTATTTTTCTGTTACTCATTTTGATACCTCTTGCATTTTCTACCCCCTCCCACTTGATTTGGAAACAAATGTTCAGAGAGCAGAGAAATTGAACGTTGTTTCTATCATCAAGAGAAATGAGAAAAGCTTGCCTAACTAAAGGAGTTTTATTTGTGCTATACAGGGCACACAACAGTTCATTTGTCATGCTTTAAATATATAATACAGACAATAAAATATGTACAGGCACAGTTGTGATATATGTAGTGTCTGGCCCCATTGCTATTGTTCATGGTCTCTACGGTTGTCATACATTGTTCTTTGCACATCATACCCTTACAGAAGAATTTGACACAATTTCTGGCTTTCAGTGCTACAGCGTTTTCATTGCACAATATACATGAGTTTGACAGGGTGTGTTGAGGACAACTCTGGCAAGCAATTGATATTTTGAAGTGGCAAGCGTTTCAGCAGCTGCTTGCTTGTGAAAAAGGAATGATAAGATATACTGTATTGTTAGTTTCAGGCAAAGCATTAAGGTTTAAGCTCTGTAAAAATGTACACATTATTCGTCAGTGGTGAAGCAAGCCTTTTATGTTTTTTAGAGCTTAGCTGCCTGGCTGATGTGAACTAGAATGACATTGGTTTAATGGTCAGTAAATGAATAGGAGTACTTTGAATTTGAACTGCTGCCAATTTTGCACCAACAAAGAGACTGACAAAAGAGAGATTTTATGTGAAATGCAAAGCACAAGAAATGTTTTCAGCAGGGGGAGGGGAGACAAGTAGGGAAAACTCTGAAAGGGAATAATTTTAAAGCAGTGTTTTAAGAAATGATATTATTTAACAGTTTCATATAACTCAGTGGCTTTAGACCTGAGCTTCTCTGAATAATGTTCTCCAAAACCTGTTGTGTGTCTTATTCAATCTTTAGAATATATTTATATGGGATTTACAGAGTATGTTTTCCTAAATAGCCTACTGTGCCCTGAAGGGCTGTTGGCAGAACATTAGAGTTGTCCACTGCTGGAGTTTCCAGCTATCTCTCCCTCTCTGGTAGTGTGAAAATGTAGTTTAATCAGTTGTGGCACTTTCAGTGTGTAACGTTCATTAGCAAGGCAATTTGTCATGACTGCTAATAGTCAGGATGCATCTGCTCGCTTTCTCAGTCAGTGACTGTAGTAGGTAAGATAGCAAATATTTCCATTTTAGAAGTTAACTTTTACCAGATTGTAATCCATGGTGTGCATGTGCATATAGGTGGCAAACTAACAGGCAAATATGTACTTTGCCCTGCTTTTTATAGATTTATTTCCATAAAGCGCCCTAAAGCTATTAAAGGAAAGCATTTTGATTGGATATTAAACAGAAAGTGTGAGTTATGGGTGTGGTGTCATCTGCATTAATCTGAAATATTTTATGAGCATAATACTTAGAGATTCTTAAAATTTAAAATGCATTGACTTGTGGTAGCTCTATGATAATGGCTTTGTGTATATAATCTAGTACCCAATAGTTTCTTACTTAATTGGACTGCTTTGCTGGTTGTACATTAACTTACCAGGTTTGTTAGAGTGCTAGAAACTATTTTCTTTCTTTCTTACATTTAACAATGTGATAAAAATATAATTAGGAAAACATTCTCTATCCTAAATAAACTATCTTGTAATCATTATTCTAAAAGTGAAAGGTTAACTTATTTCCGTTAGACTTTCCCCCTCATATAGAGATTACTGTCATGCAACACAGAAGTTCTATTAACATTCTTTATTTTAATAAAATTGATTTTTTTAGACACTGACAATCCTGCTGATAACAAAACTGTTACTGTTTAAGTTCTCATTTGGCAGTTAGTTTGTACGCTTCACTGAATGTTGTCAAAAAGGCTTTTCTCTTGAGTGACAGCCTTGTAGGAATGTGAATGGAGATTTTAATTGTATATCATGTGTGCATATCAGACCGAATGGATTCACTGACTCTGCTTAGCGCTCTCTCTCTCTCTCTCTCTCTCTCTCTCTCTCTCTCATTTTTGCGGGTCAGCTATACCAAAGATACTTTAAAATATAACCAATTGACATTTTGCGTAAAACTCAGTTGCTTAGAATAACTTTCAGGTTGCATATTAATAAAACATTCCATTATAAATATGAGCCTTCATTTCCCCTATAAAGTGGACAGAGAATACCACATGTAGTAGATCACTACACTACTTACAAAGCTAGCTTATAGAAATATAAAGTCCACAGAAACTTTAATTGAGGCCTACTGTCATCCAGTAACTGTGCTTTCAATGCACTGATCACTGTATCAGTTAAAGTAGATGGATTTAAGTAAACAGGAGAATGCATTATCTTGAATGAGGGTTGAATTGGTCTAAATGCTGTATTGCTGAAAAACTTATCTGGGACTAAGTCTATTATGCACAGTGGGACTCTGTTCTGAATATATGTACATTGGTACATCAGAGTAGCTTCAGATGTTACAAATTGTGTTAGGAGCAGAAATATTTTATGATCTTCTGGTAAAAATGTCTCCAGTTGTGGAGCCATCACAAGCATCTTGCATGGGAAAAGATGTAAAAGTTCTGCTTTGGGTGCTGTAAACGAGCATGGGTGACTGGAAGTAGGAGTTCTTTATGGGCTCTTCTGCATTCTCATTTTTGCCACTTATTTGTCCCTATTGCTTTAGGTCCCCCCGCCTTTTCCACATGTGTTTTGCTCCCTCTGGGACTACTAGAGAGATCAAAGCACATTGGGGGGGGGAACCCCTGAAGCAAAAGGAACACACAAGTGATGAAAATCAGAATGCAAAAGGGCCCGATGTTTCCTGTTCCAACAGTTCATGTCATAATATCCAAAATCCATATCACATGATTTAACATTTCATAAAGTTTTAGAAAGGTGGTAATTGCAACACAGCTCACATAGTTTAGGGCAGGGGTGGCCAAACTGCAGCTTGGGAGCTGCATGGGGCTCTTTCACACAGTCTAATTTAATGTTAATAAAAAGCAAATTTGCATATTTTTCAATAAAAAGTTGTGTGTGATATTTGTTCATGTCTTGCGGCTCTCAAACATCTGACATTTATTCTGTGTGGCTGTTACGTTAAGCAAGTTTGACCACCCCTGGTTTAGGGTTTTCATTTTATACTGTGTATGTTGGCCCTAGACTGCCCACATCAAAATTGCCAGCTCTTGGAGGCCAGAGCCTGCCCACCCGAGATCAGGAACATTAGAGTCATTGATAGGGTTGCCAGGTCCTACCTGGCTGCCCGTGGGAGGAAACTTTCCTCTCCTCTGGGATCTTCTGGCATGAGTGCTTTGCGCATGTGCAGTGATGATGTCACCCAGAAGTGACATCATCACATCAGGGGCAGTGGTGTGTGTGTGTGTGCTGCTCTAGTTTTTGAGTAAAACTCTGGGGTTTTGCCTTCAAAACCATAGAGTTTGCCCAAAAACTAGAGTGTCACCCCTGACATCCCTGATGTGATTACGTCAGTTCCAGATGATGTCATCATGTCAGGGATGTCGCAGGTGATGTGCCTGCTCAGGGGTGGGGCTTCCCCCACTGACCAGCTGGCCAGTGGCGAATTGGAGTCTGGCAACCCTAGTCAATGAGTACAGCTCAGTTGGGTCATGACATAGAGTTTATATGCTCAGAGGGTGTTGAATGGTCAAAGGGTGGAGCCAACAGAGAACATTAATTTGTCTAATGTAATCAGATTCTGCATCTCTCTCCATGTTTTCTGTCTGAGGTGATATCAGGAGAGGGGAAAAAGCATGAAGGGCAGTCATAGACAGCTGTAGTATTTAAAGAAACTGCTTCTGAGGCACTGAAAAGCCTCTATGAAAATGAAAGAAAAAACATTAGTTGCAGGCCCAGTGCTGCAGTGGTGTTGAAGGTATAATGCAGCAAATTCCTTTGCCCTAAAAGGCAATAAAACAGTTAAAATTGGTGCCTGTTTATCCTAGGGTGGTTTCCATTACAGGAATTATTTTTGCCATCCTCAGTCAATCTTTCTTCTCTTTAAGCAGACTGCTTGGAAATGAATTGTGTCCACATTCATGGCAAATAACATTTTGTTGCTTCTCCTGAATTGCAAACTACAAGTTGCCCCCTTGCATCAAAATCGGAATTCCAAGTCCAAGGCTTTATCTTAATTGAGAATCTTTATGGCAAGGGAGCAAACTTGAAAAAGGATTGGGAAAAAGGGGGCAGATAAAGATAGATTGTCTGGTAGGCAGGAAGGAAAGAAGCCAGTAAAGGGGAGAGACTATGGGGGATTTCAAGAAAGGGAAAGAAGGAATAGAGAGGCAGAGAAAAATTAGATGACTCTGTTTGCCCTTCTGGGTTCCCTGCTTAAATATCTGATTCTCAATATGACCTCATCTGTGGATACTTAAATCCAGAAATTGGGAGCATGAACAGACACACCAGATCTTCCTACAAACCCGATAAAAGCCCCAGATTTGCAGAACATACTAAAATCTGGGGGGGGGATACATTGGGGGTTAGACCTCCCAAATGATAGAAGATGTGTCTATCACTTTAAGAAATGGCTGCCATCTGGAATCTCAGTGGTTACTGTGGCAACCACAATCATATTGCCAGCCTTCAAGGCTTACTTTCTGTCAGTAAAAGGCAGAGGGTGGGGCAAGGCCACCCCAGCTCACCTTCCTCCTGCCCTGGAGGGAGGACTTACTGGGCCAGCAACCACCCGGTGACTCACTACCATGAAAAATGCACAGCCCACTTAGGCCCATCAGCAACCTCCTAGCAACTCACTACTATTTGACAGCAGCAACTGTATGAAAGCCAGTGTGGTGTAGTGGTAAGAGTATCAGACTAAGATCTGGGAGACCCAGGTTTAAATCCCCACTCTTCCATAAATGACCTTGGGCCAGCCACCTCACAAAGTAGTTACAAGGATAAAATGGAGGAGAGGCGAACAATATAACTGCTTCAGTTCTCTACTGAGGAGAAAGGAAGGGTATCTCTCCTATATAATAATCCTGTTTTGGGGTGGCAAGATTCCATGCTCTCCCTCAGCCATTGGCCCATCAGCTGCCACTCAAGAGTACTCGCGTGCCATTGGCCAGGTGCTGGGTCTGCTCCTCTTCCCTGCCCACTCCCCCTTCAGCCACTGTGCCCTGTCAGAATTACTGGCAAACGGCTTTCTCTCTTGACGAAGACACTTTTCCTGTGTGGGACTAACTTTCCCCTCAGTGGCTGTTGGTAGGTGTCACGAAATGGCAGTTACCTGTGTTTGTAAGATGGCTGTAGTTCTTTGTTTAAAATGTTCCCCCATAAGGTTTAATTGAGCTGTAGTTCCAGAGAGGGGCCTGCAGGGGTATCACTCACTGGGTTGAATGGGGTTTTCTCATCTGCTGGGCTACAGTTCCCAGCTGCCCCAAGGCCAAAACGTGCAGGAAAACAGGGACTGTCCAAGGCAGTCTTCGTCCCTGGAAGGCAGCAGAAATTCAGCCACTCCACAGTCGGCTGGACTGGGGAATGAATGGAAGTTCCCCTGCTCTCTTGGGCAAGAGAGAGGCTAAAGTGCAGGTGAGCCCACAATCTGTAGTGAAAGAGGATTGTGTTTAACCAGGGGTCGTTTCGTAGAAAAAGAGCTAGGGGAACTCATTAGCGTAACTCATTAGCATATGCCACACCCCCTGACATCACCGGAAGTGTGTCATAAGGCCACACCCCCTGACATCACCGGAAGTGTGTCTTAAGGCCACACACCACACCCCCAACGGTCCCGGCCGCCGCCGCCGGCCTTGCAGCTCCACTGCCAAGCCCCATGAGGGGCCCAGTGGTGGACCTGCAAGGCCAGCGGGAGTGCAAGGAAGCCCCGCGAAGGCCCTCCCTGGCCCCAGGCAGGCAGGGGTGGGGAGAGGCAGGGAGGAAGCAACTTACCCTCCCTCTTCTCCTGCCTCCTCCTGGCTGAATGAGGGCGGGAAGCGGGGCGGCCGGAAGCAGGGGGCAGGGCTTCATCATGTGCCCGCCCCCTGTACCTCACCCAGGGGAACTGTGATCCCCCGCGATCCCCCGCGATCCCCCCCGGAATGACTTCTGACTGGGACTGAAGGTGGATTATGAAGAGTGAGTTAGTACAATCAACAGAATGGGACATTCAATAAACAATGAAATAGGATGAGTGGTGGCAGTGAATAAGGAGTGAAATACACCCACAGGACGAGGATGGGAGGCAAACAGCTGAGTGGTAAACTGGAGCCCATTTTGCCTTAGTAGGCAACTAAGCTTGGTTTAGGCAAAGGAAGGAAACCCTTTGCAGGCCTTTGTGAGGAACTCATTGGGGCCAGTCCTGACTAGGGTTGCCAGCTCCAGGTAGGGAGATTCCTGGGGATTTTGTGGTAGAGTCTATGGGAGCCAGGGTTTGGGGAGGGGGAGAGGCCTCAGCTGAACAGGATGCCACACAGCCCACCTTCCTAAGCAGTTATTTTCTCTGGGTGGGGGGAGGAGAGAGCTGTTGTCTGGAGTTCAGTTGTGATCTTCAGGTTCCACCAGAAGGTTGGCTGCCCTAGGCGTAGCAGCCAGTGCTTCAGAGCAGGGTCTGCTAGATCCAGGTTCTTGCTGTAGAAGCTGAGCGGGTGATTTTGGACCAGTCACAGACTTTCAGCCTAACCTACCTCACAGGGTTGTTGTGCAAGTCAAAAGGGGGAGAGAAGAATGATGTAAGCTGCTTTGGTACCCATTGCAGAAAAAGACTACTTTTCCTCTTGGGAAACCATCGTTGCCAATCTCCAGGTGAGGGCTGGAGATCACTCAGAATTACAGCTGCTTCCCAGATGGCAGAGATCTGTTCCCCTGGAAAGAATGGTGGACTCTGTGGCAGTTCGGGCAGTTCGGGCTTCAGAGCATGGAAAATGGTGGACTCTGTGGCAGTCAGGGCTTCAGAGCACAGAAGAGGCTGCAGGTGTGTGTGTGTGTGTGGGAATGGAAAGCTGAAGAGAGAGGGGGATATAAAGGTAAGTTGAGTATTGGCTGGGAAGGAGATAGGGTTGCCAACTCTAGGTGGGAGATTCCTGGATATTTGAGAGAGGGAACCTGGAGAAGGTGAGGTTTGAGGAGGGGCGGGACCTCAGACAGGTACAGTGCCGTAGACTCCACCTTCCCAACCAGCCATTCCCTTTTGGGGAGCCACTGTTGCCAATCTCAGGAGAGGGGTGGAAATCACTCAGAATTACAACTGATCTCCAGGAGGGAGGGGGGAGAAGATGCAAAGCTGAAATCAGAGGGGCAGATAATGGCAGGTTGATGCTTGGCTGGGAAACTCATGCACGGAATTGCTCTTCAGGGAGCAGAGATCAGTTCCTCTGGAGAAAATGGTGGACCCTCATTATGCCAGGGTCCGGCATACCTGAGGGACCGCCTTTCCCCATATAGGCCCCAAAGAGCACTTCGGTCGGGGTCACACCGCCTAGTGACCCCGGGCCCTAAAGAGGCCAGGCTAGCTACCACAAGGGCCAGGTCCTTTTCGGTGGCGGCTTCTACCTGGTGGAATGAGCTCCCGGAGGAGATCAGGGCTCTGTGGGACCTTTTACAGTTCCGCAGGGCCTGCAAGACAGAGCTCTTCTGCCAGGCTTTTGAGTAGGAGCCGCTGCCGCCACTACCACCACCACGTAACTACGGAGCAGGACCGCCGGGTGGGGCCGATGGAGTAACTAGAACATCGCGGCCCATGGCGTCCCCCTTTTTAGATCTTTTGACCTTCTGACCTCCTCCTGATATGCAATGGGGAGTGTGTAATTTTAGTCTTTTGTGTATCCTGTTGTTAATTTTAGCTTTTGTTGTTTTAATCTGTTTGTTTTTATCACACTTTGTGCCTGTAAGCCGCCCTGAGCCTGCGTGCGGGGAGGGCGGGATATAAATGGAATGAAATAAATAAATAATAAATTATACCCTACTGAGGTCGCCACAGCATATTGATGTGGAGTGCCCAAGGCCTTGGCACTCTCCCAGAGCCTCTTTCTAGAGCTTGTTGTATTTATTTCCACAACAAGCTTTATTCCTAGTAAATGAATATAGGTGAAAACTAGGGATCAGGAAAGGTTGGTGGGTATGGAGGAAGCAGGAAAATGTAGGAGGACATGTGGGCTGCCAGAAGGAGATAAAGAGGAATTAGTGTAGAGAGGCGGACAGAGGGGGAAATGAACTATTCCCCACAAGTTCCTAAGTTCTTGTGTCTTATATTTACTGTTTTCTTACTCATTCATAGGTTACCTTAGACATTCATGATCATCATGGTTTTGGGTAACTTTTTAGAAATTGTCCTTCTGAAGCTCTGCTAATATAGAAGTCTGCTTTACCTTATTTAAAGAGGTGAAGTACACTTTTTTAAAAAATCTGACAAATTAGGGCTGCCAAATGCAGCCGGGGGGCGGGGAATCCCCCGTTTCGGAGCCCCGATTCCCGGCATGCCAGAATCGGGGCCCGGGGGAAACCCCACCCCCGTGTGCGCGTCACCCGGAAGTGACGTCACACGCTGGGGGCGGGGCCACACCATTTGAGGGGAAAACTCTTTGTTTTCCCCTCAAATGGTGTGGCCCCGCCCAGCGTGTGACGTCACTTCCGGGGACGCTCCGGCGGCACGCGCGCGCGCGCACACACACACAGAAGACTCCCGGACGGGAAGGAGCCTCCCCCGCCGGTGAGTCAAATCTATTTGGCAACCCTATGACAAATGGTTATAATCAACATTACCTACAATAATTTTAGGAATCCTCTATTTTCTTAACATGTGCAGTCAAATTATGGTAGCCCCTCATAATGCTGTAAGAACTGAACAACACCCTTGCAGCTCTTGCTACATCTTAAATATGCTGTTTGCATGGGACCACTCTTGGCTGTCAGGAGCTGTTCCTCCGTTCATTCTCACACTGTACTTTTATCATCATGTATTTTAAATTGAATCCAGTGCCAATAAATGGTTTCTTCTCTTCAGTTTTAAATTTTTAATATGTTCCAGTATTTATAATGACTGTAAATGGCATGTGCATGTGTTTAGAGTTATATCAGTAATGAAATGAAACCATTTTCATTGTAAAAGAAAAGCAAGAGTATGTTCAGTACTGCATGTACCCTTTGCATGTTTTCAATCTACATCTCTAAATTAGGTATCACTTCTGTAATGTTTTTCCAACTGTTGTACTCTAAAATTGCCTTTTGTATGCAGGGTAACTGATGAATGAGTCACTCCAAAGTGATGGTTGTGTAGTCACATTTAAATGTTAAGTAATGTGTGGCAGGTGCTGTCCACTTTTTTGTTTAGATGGGAACTCTGTTGCTGAGAGACAGACTATCCAGAAATACATTTGAATGTAGTAACAATTGCACAGTTTATGTTTAATATTATCCTGATACCCATATCTAGGCCTTTCCCCCCACCATTGCTGGGGTTTTTAGAAAAAAAATTACAGTGATGGTATCTCTTGATGTCATATTCTTCGTTCAGTTGGCATTACTCATCCATGGCAAATGACTAACTCAAGGTCACCCAGCAAGCATCATTGTAGAGTGGGGATTTGAACTGCATCTTCCAGATGTTAGTCCAACCCTCTAACCACTACATTGCTGGATATCCCAGTTGTCCTTTGCTTTCACACAGATATTAGTGTAGTTGGGCCCTAGGTTGCTGTCAGACAACAGGCTTAGTGTGTTCTGGCACCACCTCTAATTTATCCCAGGTTCTTTGTAATGGAGAGTTTTGATCAGACATCCCCATCAACCCGCCTCAACACGTGTTCACCCTATGGTTGATTGATCAGACATGGCAGCCACGGAGTGGGGCAGTAGGGCAGCTGTTTTGAGTATGCACATAAATGCTTATTAGAAGCAGCACTTCAAACTCCTGGCAGGATGGTGGCAGTTGTTGGCCAATTGGGTTGCTAGAGGAGCTGCTGGGATATGTAGTGCAGTGTGGGAGAAGTATTTTTGAAACTGTGCTTTTGAAAAAAAATCAGTATTTCTAACATTTCAAAGCCAGGGGGAAGGGTCTCCTCCTGTGTCCTGTGTGCTGCTGACGTTTTTGTTTAAAAGCTTGGAGTGAAGCTGAAGTCCCAGCCAGGCATCATTCTCAGCCTGCCTCCCTCCCTTCCTCTCTGAAATAACTCATCTTTTCAATTAACCCTTCCCCACCCCGTGTGCCGCAAAGCACAGAAAAACTGCAATACACAAGTGTCTTTGGAAGTTTTTTTAAAAAAGAAAACACAGTTGAAGCTCCTGGGGTGTGTGTGTGAATATGCAGTTATGCACACCTTGCTAACTTCCTTTTTTTAAAAGCCCCAAACTGGAAGGGAATGTTCAGACTTCCCAAACAGCTTGAGAGTGTGATGGATTGATCAGACTTCAATAACTCCAATGTGAGACTGCTGACAACAGGAAGGACCGGACTTTCCCCAGTGTCAAATAACTCCAACTCGAAGACTGGTGAGAACAGGGTGCCAACATCTGGGGAGCAGGAGACAGATATTGCTCTCTGATCATTCATTTTAAACCCAGAAGGGAACAGCAACAACACCAGATCCAATAACTCGTCTGATCACCTTCTTTTTCTTTTTGGGGAATCAATATAACAGTCAATTTATGTCGTTCAAAAATCAGTGACCGATTAGCATGAGGCTAAAGCTCACAAGCAGTACTAATTTTAAAAATACTAATTAAAAAATAACTAATTGTTTCCAGCCTACAATTTTATTATTATTTATTTATTATAGTACATTTATGAATTGCCCAATCCCTACTATAGCAGGGCTCTGGGTGCTGCACAACATGGTAAAAAAAAATTATTTGCAGAGTCCGAGTAACTATAGTTAGGTGTTGACATATCAGTGGTTGGCATCAAGTATTCAGGCCTAGAGACCAATGGACTTGAGCCTTCTCTTACAGCTTCTGGATCATGGAGAACTGGCTGAAGGGCTCTGTTCTTGCCGTGTCCCTAGGCACTGTGTGACCCTATACCATTTGCATGCCTAAACCCTCAAGAAGGCTGCACAATGAATGCTTTATATGTTATATGTTAGGAACCATAGGTCAAGAAAGATTTTCTTGGAGAATAAATTTATATATTTGTGTTCACATATGGCTCTTTAACATGCCACCCAAGGCTCTTCAGGTTACCATTCCCCAATGTGGTATCCACCCTCATGTTTCAGGAAACTGGGCCAGGCCATTGTTTGGTAGGGCCTGTAGTTGATAGGTAGTTTATACCTTGAAACAGCTACCACCAGAGGGACAGGAGGATGGATAAACTGCAAGGCTTCCTGAGCTGCATGCCTTGTGCCATGGATTAAAGTAGGGCCCATCTTCTCCAACATCCCCAACCATTCTCTGGTTATATACATTTAATACTAATAGTTATATTTTATGTATGTTTTGTGGGATGGTGCACAGTGCATGGAGTAGTCACATGGGTGTTTTGGTAATTGAAAATGTGGCTTTCCACAAAGTGCAGAATGAGTACCACTGAATAATTTCAATATTACTAGTATTTTACATTTATTTCAGGTATTTATTTGCTGCTTCTTCAGAGACCTGCTCAAGGTGGCTCACAAAACAGCACATGATAAAATAATAAAAACATAATATCATTAAAATGTATTACTATTAAAACCTCAGAAAAATAAAAGCATATAAAATACTTCTATATCTCTTTCTTTTCCTTATTTATGTCATGCATTTTCATCCAATTTTATGCCCTAGCAGTAGGTGCCATTGGCCCGTGTCCTATAAACATATAGATGAGTTTGAAAGGTGATAAGGGTTATTTTCAGTGGTATAAAATTGTTTCAGTTAACCCGTTTGGCTGTACAATTGTAGTTAAGCACTGACTAGTGGTTCTTATTAGAGCACAATATCACAGTACTTCATATGTTAGAAGTATCACTATTCAGTAAATGTTGATGAATTAATAGGAGGGTTTTTTTTAAAAAAAATAGTAGTTGTGCTATTTAATTTGGAGTTAATACTTTCCCAACAAATGTGCTGTCATGTAGCTGGGCAAATGCACAAAAATGTCATTAACTTGCTTAGACTTCAAGGCAGTGATGTATGTGACAATGTGAATTGTCTTTTCATATACCACAAACTACCTCATTTGCCAAATATGGCTATAGTCCTTTGTCTGTATCAGTTGATAATGGCATCTTTTATTCATCGTGTATGATTTTGTTTGTAACCATTAATATTATGTCCAATAATGACCCAGCTGAGGAAACTGCAGACTAATGCACACTCTTGATTATATGTTGTTTTGTAAGGCCTTGGATTTATACCCTTGTAATCAATAGGCACAGGATTATGACATCTGGATTGTAGAACCAGTGCTGTAGAGTATAAATTTATGTTTAAAATATTGCTGTTAAGATCAGTATTCATCAGTATTCATTTCATCAGCAACACATTTTTTTCTTTCCTTCTTTGACCTTCTGAAAAAAAAAATAGAAACAAAATTTATTAATATAATTGACATTACTTGTCAAAAACTGTGTTTGTTTCTTTGATAATAAAAGTTTCATTCCCTTGATTAAATTTATGTTTATATTTGACACTTTCTTGGGTACATAAATCCACATGACAGTTAGAGTCCACACACTCCCAATACCTAGTGCCAGGTTGAGTTGAATTTGGACACATCACATAAATAAAAGTGGTTTTATGTTTCACCTTCATCTGGTAGGTAAGCACTCCACCTTTTCTTGTGAAACATAATCGCTTTTGACATGGCAAAATTAGATCCTGGCTATTTATTATCTGCTGAAATAAAAAACCATAACTGTAAAACCATGTGGCAAGTCCATTGGAGCAGCTTGCATGCAGAGTGCAGAAGAAGAGACTATACAGTTTTTAGCTCAAGGTGATTTTCTCTAACACCCAGAGCATTTTAATTAATTACCCTGAAAGATTGAGTAAATTATTATTTGAATATTTTATGGCATTTCATGTTAACATTTCAAGGACAAAGTGCATTACTTTGCTTTTCAACAATGTTTCATCTGTCAGAATATATCTTCTGAATTTATGTAGTATACTACGCTGTAAAGGATAGTCAGTTCTATGAATTATTATTAGGAGCCAAAGTGATATTTGATGTACTAGAATAGGAATGCATTGTTTGGACCTGAAAATTAACTGCAACACAACCCTTGTCTGTTCTTGTGGTTCAGATTGCATTTGTCTTTATGTCGGTTTTCTTTAATCAATTCACCATGGAGTTTTCTTGTTGTGTTCCATAAAAATACTGTTCATAACTCTTTTTCTAGACCACATTACTTACCTTTCAGTATTTCACAGGTCAAAATAGGGACATTCCTTTAGATGAATTGGCAGCATTATGGGCAGAGTCTAGTAGCACAGAAAGATCTCCGGCATATAGTGGCACAGCTAACTCAGTCCATACTCAAAGGGGCCAGAAGCTGACTTCAGGAACTAGAACTGCATGGAAGTGGGTAGCTCTAAATGGAAAAGCATCTGTTTAAGTCATATGTACCGTATTTTTCGGACCATAAGACGCACCTGACCATAAGACGCACCTAGTATTTAGAGGAGGAAAACAGGAAAAAAAATATTCTGAACCAAATACTGTAATAAAATATTTAATAAACTATAACAGAATAACATTTGAACCATGTAAAGTGAACAGCAGTCAACAGTGGCATTAAGAACCATTATCACTGTCATTAACAAATGGAGAGACTTATAGGTTTGAGTACTCTAGTTTTCTGGAAACCCCAAGAACTCATCATCGCTAGAGTCAGAATTTATGAAGCTCATTTGCTCACAATCACTGACATCACTTTCTTCGCTGTCTTCATATAAGATATCATTTTCACTTCCATCTAAGCCATTGCTAATGCCACATTTTGGAATGACTGTACAACAATCTCCTCCTTCACTGAGTCCCATGATATTTTCACCCATTCACAAACTTGAGTGATGGTGGGCCTCTTCATTCAAACCCTGGGGCTGTCATTCCACTCCGTGACCCACTCATTCCAGTTCCTGAACAGTCCTGATCCACCCTGGGGCTGTCAATCCACTCAGTGGCCTGTCATTCCAATTCCTGAACAGTCCTGGTCCACCCTGGGGTTGTCATTCCACTCCGTGGCCCTGTCATTCCAGTTCCTGAACACTCCTGGCACACCCTGGGGCTGTCAATCCACTCAGTGGCCTGTCATTCCAGTCTGTAAAACCATGTGGCAAGTCCATTGGAGCAGCTTGCATGCAGAGTGCAGAAGAAGAGACTATACAGTTTTTAGCTCAAGGTGATTTTCTCTAACACCCAGAGCATTTTAATTAATTACCCTGAAAGATTGAGTAAATTATTATTTGAATATTTTATGGCATTTCATGTTAACATTTCAAGGACAAAGTGCATTACTTTGCTTTTCAACAATGTTTCATCTGTCAGAATATATCTTCTGAATTTATGTAGTATACTACCTGTAAAGGATAGTCAGTTCTTGAGCACTATGAATTATTATTAGGAGCCAAAGTTATATTTGATGTACTAGAATAGGAATTAATATTTATGGATGCATTGTTTGGACCTGAAAATTAACTGCAACACAACCCTTGTCTGTTCTTGTGGTTCAGATTGCATTTGTCTTTATGTGGGTTTTCTTTAATCAATTCACCATGGAGTTTTCTTGTTGTGTTCCATAAAAATACTGTTCATAACTCTTTTTCTAGACCACATTACTTACCTTTCAGTATTTCACAGGTCAAAATAGGGACATTCCTTTAGATGAATTGGCAGCATTATGGGCAGAGTCTAGTAGCACAGAAAGATCTCCGGCATATAGTGGCACAGCTAACTCAGTCCATACTCAAAGGGGCCAGAAGCTGAATTCAGGAACTAGAACTGCATGGAAGTGGGTAGCTCTAAATGGAAAAGCATCTGTTTAAGTCATATGTATGTATCTGGTCTAGTGTTGGTCTAGAATTTGGGAGACTGTGGGCAGAACAAGACATTACAGCACCTACGGGTCTGCCCCGTGGATGCTGCCACCATTTTACAGCTGAACTCAGGCCATTTAAAAATGCCAAGAGAGCCTGATCCTGATTGGACCAGGTGCGGTGGTGGAACCAGTGTGGTGGAACCAGGTGCTCTTGTTCCCTCCATGCCTTTTCAAGTGCCGAAATGTAACACTTGAAAAGGCGGGGGGGGGGACGCTCCTCGCCCCACCACATTTTAAATGGCTTGAGTTCAGCTGTAAAATAGCAACAGCATCTACATGTCAGACTAGTGGATGCTATAACATCTAGTTGTGCTCACAGATTCAGATCCTTACTCTGCCTTGGAAGCTTGCTAGGTGGCTTTATACCAGCCTCTCTCTCTCTCAGCCTCACCTCCTTCACAAGGTGGTTGTTAGGATAAAATACAGAATGCAAGTACAAAGTTGTAAGCTACTTTGGGTCCCTATTGGAGACAAAAATCAGGTAGAAATATATAAATATATATTTATCATGTTTAATGACATATTGCATTTAGAAAGAAATCTTGCCAGCACAGTGGAAGAAGGTACTTCTATTAAAATATTTATTTTGATTCTTTAAATAAAGATATGTGTAAAAAGTTTTTCTTTTGAAAGCCATTCCCTTACCCCAACTCCCACTTTCTTTTATTCATCAACCCTGGAAACGTCTGCTCTGCAGCCCTTGGTTTGCACCAGCCTTTAATGTACTGGAGAAGGAAGTAGTCAATAAGGAATGTGTGTAGTTTGTATTTAATATTGAAGCTTTTGGCAGGAAAGTTCAGAGACAGAAAATTTAATGTGAATTTCTTTGCATTCTTCATTAACATACATAGTTATATGATCTGAACTTATGTATTATGTAGGTGGCTTTTTTGTCTCACTATAACCTGTGTGGCATCAAACTACAGGGATCTATATACTCCTTGTGGGAAAACCTAGTTTATGCTGCCTACTCTGTACTACAGCTTGCTTAAAATAATAATTATTGTTATTGTATAGGATTGTGTGTAGAATAGCCGGGAGAGCCTAAGATTGTCTGGCAGTCAGAAGTTCTAGCTTTTTTAGCATTATGCACCACTAGGTGGCGAGCTAGACTTGTTTTTAAGGCAAAATACATTTCAGAGGTGGTTTGCCATTGCCTGCCTCTGTGTCACAACTCTGGTATTCCTTGGAGTTCACCTTCCAAATACTTGGAGATCACCTTCCAAGGCAGCCGCCCTGAGCCTGCTCACGGGGAGGGCGGGGTAAAAATGTTAACAATAAATAAAATGGGATTGGGCTAGCCTATCTTGTTTAAAACAGATGTGAACCTGAGCTTCCACGTTAACAGGCATATATCAAGCTGAAGCTCAGGGTAGGTACCACAAAGAATGAGTCCTCTTCCTCCTATAAGGCAGATGTGCAGAATTGGGGATTACAGTACCCATGGGTCTGCATGGCACATCTGAGGAGAGGCTGTGCAAGACAACTTCTCATACGTAGTCTCTTGATTCTAGTTAACTACTCATCACACTGTAAGTCTCTGTTATGAATGTGCAAACACGTCCCCAGTGAAGGCCCCCTTTCTCTTTGCATTAGGAATCTCAAAGTGAGATTGTATGAAAGGTATGCATACAGGTGGCTAGGGCTGCTAGACACATGTCTGACAGGTGCAGGAGCCTTGCCTTTCCATGGCACAGTGTGGTAAACTGGCTATGGTGCAGAAAAGAAGCTTTATCAGTGTGTTTCTCCAGGCACCTAGGTAAGGCTGTTGACCACAGCAATCCTGTACCAGGTAAGGAGTGTGGTTTTGAGCATGCAGAACCTCTGCGCACTGTTCTGCACACACTGTTGGACATAATTGCAAAATGCATTGTTTGAAATTTTTCTATTGCCCCATGTAAAGATGATTTCTGTGTAGAAGGTTAAGAACATTTTATTGAAATCCATTCTGTTCTGGTTTTTGTCTTTCCTTGTAAAAGAGAAAAATAAATCTCAAGATACAGTGCTGACTCTTATTTGGTGAACCTAGTTAAAGATGGAAAGGACATGCAATATCTAAGCTGTTAACTGAACTTTCTAATCAATAATAACAAGCTGTACTCAACAGATATAATATGTCTTTTGCTATAAAGGCACTGCAACCTTCTGACTTCAGCCTAGCATCAGCAGATTAGATTAAATTCCCATTTGCTGTGTTATATTAATATTTTCAATCCAAGAAATAAATGTGTCAGTTTCTATGGCTACACTATAATGGGCAGAGCCATAAGAAAGTGTCTCCAGATTGCATAAAAGACTTAATGTGCAGACTGAATAGGAGCACATTATTTATTACTAACTATTGCGCTAAGAATTTAGTGATCTCATTTTTTCAGATTTAGTTTGAACCAAACTAATTTGCTTGCCTAATGATACTGAGTAATGATGGTGACAGACAGAGAGACAGAGACATAGAGGCCTTCTCTAAGTAAAAAGCATCTTTGGATCTTATCAATTGGTGCTGCATTAAAGTGTCACTGTCACATCATAGATCACGATGGGTAGCTGTGTTTGTCTGTCTGTAGCAGCAGAAAAGAGTAAGAGTCCAGTAGCACCTTAAAGACTAAAAAAATTTGTGATAGGGTATGAGTGTACTTGTTTTTGCTTGTGTACTCAAACAGTCCTTCTGGATCCTGGCCAGTGTTGTATCACTGTTGATCATTAATAGGTATAAGTATGTAGAATGGAATGCTAAAATCTCTAATAAATGTAACTTGTCAGCAATTATATTGCATTTTGGAAACAATTCGGGTTATATTTCTGACTGCAGCGTGTACATTTGTAATTTAGCCTTTCCAAAAGGATTGATGAAAGAGAAAACCGATATTGTAAAATATGATTTTGCACTTCCTGCTTGGCCTGATATTACTTTTGATCTAGGTCTACTAATAAAAACAGTGGTAGACTTCAGTGCTGCGAGGAACTGACGTTTTCAGAGTTTCATGTCAATAAAACTGTTTAAAAACATTGTAGGGAATCTGAGTGAAGACAAGAGAGTCTTAGCAGAACATATTAGTGGTTTTAACAGAAGCCTCCCAATCTAGTTAAGCCTTAAAATTTATGTTGTGGAAAATCCCATTTCTAGTAAGTCAAAATAACCTTTGTGACAACTTTTATAAATATAAAATGCTAAAAAAGGTGACAGTTATTTACAGAACATAGCTCATGTAGAGTGTGAACATAAAGTTATAACCTGTGAACTGGTTACAATCCATAGAATAGTATGCCCGTGAAGTACTATAGACTTGGGAAAATGCAGAGTGTAATGTCTTTGCCACCTCATAAGTGACTAAAGTTTATGGGCCCTTTGTGGGCATTTGCCATTATCAACACTACAGTGGTCTTTTGCTTTTAAGTACTCTTGTGGATTAAATACGTCTTGTTAAAACAACTGGCTGCTTATTACATTGCTGAGAAAATGTAACTTATGCCATTTTTGTGCTGCTGATGAAAATATGAAAGAAAATGAAATAGCTCTAGAGTGAAAGGTAGATTTAAACATCTTGTGCAGAGATAGTAATCACTTATGACTTCATTCTTCCTTAGTTTATTAATCCATATGACTATGTTGTGCTGGCGCTACTTGGTATATTTATTTTGACTGCATTTTATACAATCTTTTTCACTGTCCAAGGAGAAAGGCACCTGTCATATGATTTTTTAAAAACTTACATTTATTCCATCAAGTAACTTGAGGTTGTATATGCAAGTGTTCCCAGGTTCTGACCTGACCCTGACTTTATGTGTGCAAAGACTGCCTTTCTTTGGGCTCTGAAGTGTTGGGCTGGACCTGTGTAATAGAAACTGGGTTCAAATATACTCAAATATCCATCTCATTTGGTGAAGAAGTATGCATGCACACGAAAGCTTATACCCAGAATTAAACTTTTTTCGTCTTAAAGGTACCACTGGACTCAAACTCTGGTGATTGTTAGTAGAGATGTAAAATTTCCGGAAATTTTGAGACTCGGAAAAAACCCCGCTTTTTTTTTCTGGGTTTTTCCCCCGAAAAAAATGTAAATTTTCAGAAAAATTGAAAAAAATGCTACATTAGCATTTCTTTTTTCTTTTCCAGATTGAAAGTCATTCTGTTACTTTAAGAATATAAAATATGACTATGGACATTTTTACTTGGCATGAAATTATCACAACTAGTATATTAAAAATATAGTGTATCCAAACAATTATTACAAACAGAATACTCACCCACATGCAAAAACAAAACTGAAACCTTTTTCTTTTCTTGTGACAATAGCACCTCCTAAAGGAAGAAATGCATCTTGTTCTTGCATTGGAGAGTTCAGTTTGTAACCTAGGACTTGCTTGTCCTCAGTGCACAGAAATTAGATCAATCTGATACCATACATATTTTTTAGAAATGATTTGGGAAATATTTGAACACCTTATCTTAAAATATTTTATTCATCATGTTAAAATAAAACGTTCCATAATCAATTTTCTTTTCTTTTTTCAATTTTTCCAATTTTTTGGGAAAAAACAAAAAAGGCTTCAGGAAAAAAATGGAAAAGAACTGGGTTTTTCCCGATTTTTCCGGTTTTTTTCCAGGCCTTCACATCTCTAATTGTTAGTACATCACCAATCCTAGCCTACACTTCACAAGATTCCTAATGAGGGCAAACACATTATTAATGTGATTCATGATATTATTTATGTATGTTCAGTATCTGAATTTGTATCTACAAACAATGCATCTGACATACCTTTAAATGCTGCTGTCATTTAAACTTAATTGCATATAATGTGCATATAATATGTGTGTGTATTAGTCAAACATAGCCCAGCATTTTAATTTGCTTTAATGAATCCAGGTATGGTTACAGTACAAGATGCTAGATATGTATTAATATTGGCCCACAAAGGTGCTTGTCACACCTGTTCTGTGGCTGTTCTCCAGAAATGTGCTTCTGGGTTTGGGCAGGATCCCAAGCTCCCTGCTTCTGTGTTTCTCCATCTGCTCCAGTAGTCCACAACCAGTGAATGTGTTTCTCCATTAATATGAAAACAATACTTCTTGTCATTGGCAGTCTACTCCCCCCCCCTTATCTGTCCTATAAAACAGTATTATTTCTAATGTGTAGAATTAACTGAGGGCAGAATGTTTTACAGGACATAAATATCAGTGGGAATTAAATTATTTCAATCCATTTTTTAAAAGAAGTTTCCACAGCTTTAGAACATGACATTAAGATGTTTTTTCTTGTAGAGGAATGAGAATTTTAACACAGAACCACAAACTGAAATCTTGTAAGAGGAAAACCCTAAAATTATTGACTTAGGAAGCTTGTGCTTATAGAGATTCTTTTACAAACAACTGTTCCTCTTATGTATGACATACTTTTATTGATAAATGGGTTGATACCCCCCTTCCAAGTTATTGGTTTCATTGGCTCTATATTTTAAAACATTCAATCATAAAAGATCAGAATATCTATAAAATTAGCATAAAAGTATCAACTGCATACAAGATATGCATTCTCTGGGATATATGCACCATTTGGCAAAGAATCAGTAACCTTAACATTAGCTGGTTTTTGCTTTTACCTGTACACTCTACTATGTAATTTTTGGAACTTATTTGTGGAACTACCCCCCCCCTTTAAAGGCTTACATGAGAACTGTAACAAGACATTAATACAGTTACCATTCCTACCCATACATTGAGCCTTCAGAATTTCTTCCTCCTTTATACAAATTCTACTTGTAATTTAATTTGGAAAATGGTGCTTATTTGGATCTCAGATTAAGGACGGGACTGCTGTTGTGCAAGTATTATGCTTGTTTATGTCTCCAATGAGCCAAGAACAAATTGAAGATACAAGTATTTTATCTGCTAAATCTAGTTTAATCTCGTCCTCCAAAATCAGTGTAGTCTACAATGATAAATGTGGGGCAACTCTGTTTTGCCTTGGTATGTGGTCCTATAACCTAGGAACAAATTCAGGTCATCTTGTAATAATTTCATTTAAGCAGACAGATTTTTTTATTTTTTACTTCCTTAGGTTTGTAATTCATCCCATTAAAATGGGATAAATAAGGATACATTTGGATCCTCTCATTATACTGGAGAGGAGTCCTGGGCTTTTCAGTTTGGAGAAGGGACAAAAATTGGTGTGATAGAGACTTAAACTATACATATGGTGGGAAAAGTGAATAAAGAGAACTTATTATCCCTTCTTCGTACGACTAGAATTTGATGGTAAACATATCAGGACAGACAGAAAGATGTACTTCTTCACTTAACAAGTAATTAACAGTGACAGTCTACTCAGAATCTTATTCAGAATCTTAGGGCTGATTAGCCAGTACAATGTGCCTGGTAATTCTGCCACTTTGTAGTGGTGAGTTCTCACTGGGGAACTCCTTTTAACTGCTCCATGAGCACAATTCTGGTTGGAACCACTGTAGTGTGAAGGAGCTCCTGCCTTATCCCAATTGAGCTATTTTGGGTCAGAAAAACAGTGCATAGGAGAGGTGAGGCCTCCCTGGAAACACCCAAGGTATCTAGTTTGGTCTTTATTTAGGATTATTCTGTGGGCCTTAGGAGGAGAGTGTTTTTAGGATTGTCCTGTACATTGTGGGATTAAAGGTATGTAGTAAGGGCCTAGATATCTTTAAAAGGGGATTAGACAGATTCATGGCAGACAGGTCTATCAGTGGCTACTAGCTATGATGACTGAAGGGAACTTCTACATCCACAGGTGGTAAAGCTCTAAATACGAGTGATAGGTTAGCCCCAGAGGGAGGGCTGATGCTCTAGGGCAATTAGTTTGACACTGTGAAAGGGTGCTGGATTACATGGATCACTGGACCCCAAGGTACCACCTCCTTATGGGAAAGCTGAAATCTTACATGGGATGAAGTTCTCTTTAATAGGCTGAATTGAGAACTTAGTCTTGTCTGTTATTGGAGAAACAAGTGAACCTAGTGACAAGGAGTGCTCCTTTTCAGATAATTTTAGCATGGAAATTGTCTGCCTTCTTGGATTTAGTCACCACACTAATCCATGCTATGGTAATCTTGAGACACTGTAGTGCTCTCTATGTGGGGCTACTCTTAAAGACAATTTGGAAGCCATAGCTGGTTCAAAATGCAGCATCTCAATAGTTAATGTGAGTGAAATATTATGTCTGTAAACCCGATTCTTAAATATTTACATTGGCTGCCCATTTGCTGCAGTATACGATTCACAGTGTTGACTTTAACCTTTAAATCTCCACAGTCTGAAACCTTTATATGTTAAATGTAGTGCCCATAGGTGCCATTGTGTCTGTCACTATGTTACCTCGTGCCAGGTGTTTTAGAAAGTGGGTGGGACCATATGGGGCTTTTGCCAAGTAGGGATTTTGATTGACCATTGGAGATCTTATTGGCTATGTAGATTTTTTTAAAGTTGCTTTGGCAGCAGGTTCCACCAGAGTAAGGTTGCCAGGTCCCTTTGACTTGCCAGCGGGAGGATTTGAGGGGCGTTCGTCCCCCATGCGATGATGTCATGCAGAAGTGACATCATGTCGGGAATGTTGCACAGCGACACTCTGCATTTTAGGCAGTGCCTAAAATCATAGAATTTTGCCCAAAAAGCAGAGCATCAGTGCATGACATCCTGACATGATGATGTCACTTCCATATGATGTCATCACAATCAGGGACATTGCCGCTTTTTCATGAATATGTAATGAACAGACTGGCATCAAAGATGCTAGATATATTCAGTCATCATAGTATATTATTAATCTCAAAGTGAAACTGTAAATGACATTATTGTAAACACAATAAACATTCATGAAGTAATTGTGATTATAAGAATACATGAAGTTATTTTGATTGTTATAAAGTGATTGCCTTTCAGTTGATTTGTAGAACGCCCGATGTAACGTGCATATTGAAGATGAATTACTGGTGCCAGCTTCGGAGGTTAGGAGTTTGGGAGTGCTCCTGGACTCTACCTTAACGATGGAGGCCCAGGTGGCGGCCACTGCCAGATTGGCCTTTTATCAACTTCAGCTGATACAGCAGTTGGTTCCTTTCCTTGACCACAATGACCTAGCTACAGTGATCCATGCGACGGTCACCTCGAGGCTAGACTACTGTAGCACTCTCTACATGGAGCTGCCTCTGTCGCAAATCCGGAAGCTACAGCTAGTGCAGAATGCTGCGGCCAGGTTGTTGTTGGGCGTCCCTAGCTGGGAGCACACCCGACCTGTACTGAAAGCGCGGCACTGGCTGCCTATAGCATACCGGATTCGCTTCAAAGTGCTGGTGTTTACCTTTAAAGCCCTACATGGCCAGGGTCCAACATACCTGAGGGACCGCATTTCCCCATATGTTCCTCAAAGAGCACTTCGGTCAGGGTCACAACACCGGCTGGTGACCTCGGGCCCTAAGGAGGCCAAGCTTGCGGCAACAAGGGCCAGGTCCTTTTCAGTGGCGGCTCCTATCTGGTGGAATAAGCTCCCGGAGGAGATCAGGGCCCTGCGGGACCTTGTGCAGTTCCGCAGGGCCTGTAAGACGGAGCTCTTCCACCAGGCTTATGAGTAGGAGCCACAACGGCCACTTCCACCACTGCTCCTTCATAGAGTGATACCGCCGGAGGGCTGGGTAACATCTTTCCATGACCCTAGCCTTCCCCTCCGCTATGCAAGATGTTGGGAGTTTTATATGTGCATCTGTTGGAACCGATTTTTAACTTTTATATACTGTATACACTTTGTGCTCTGTGTGAGCCGCCCTGAGCCCGTTCGCGGGGAGGGCGGGGTATAAATGCAATAAAATAAAAAAATAAATAAATTAACACGACTTGAAGATGTTTGCATGACACGCAGAAATCGTGGCTAGAAAAATAATAGGACTGCTTGAAACCCTTATTGAAGGTTTGTTCAGACAAAGAGACAAAACGGAACTTAATCCGGAGGTTCTCGTCAGCAATCATTTTATACCGATCAAATTAACTTCATGTATTCTTATAATCACAATTACTTCATGAATGTTTATTAATTGTATTTACTGTTACAATAATGTCATTTACAGTTTCACTTTGAGATTAATAATATACTGACATGATGATTGAATATATCTAGCGTCTTTGATGTCAGTCTGTTCATTACATATTTAGCCAGCTTTGGACTGGATTCTCCACAGGTAAGTGCTATGTATATGCAAGCTTCTGCCTGAAGTGTTAGAGAGTTACTATTAAAGCTACGCATGACCTCACTCCCTGGCGTTTTATGGTTGGCTCTGCCTCTTCTGGCAGCCATTTTGTGATTGGCTCTTCCTCTGCAGCAGCCATCTTGTAGTTGCACCTACCACCCTGTGCTAGAATTCCATAGGTGCCCACAGACTGAAAAAGGTTGCGGACCCATGCCTTAGATACTGCCTTTCCTATACACAATTGTTGGACAACTTGTATAATCTTCCCAGGTTTTATTAACAATGTGTTCCTGAAAAGCTGTGAAATCTCTTTTAGCCCAGGCTGAGGCCTTTTCTGTTGTTGCTCCAACTCTATGGAATAGCTCAGCAGCACAAATTAGAAAGGTTTCTAAAAGATCAGTTCAGAAAAATTCTGCAAAGCAAAATTGCTTAAACAAACTTTTGAGGGTGTTTTATTGTTGATGTCTAGGGGTGGTCTCATGGTTTATTGGACATTATTAGATTGGGTTTTTGACAGGGCTCCCCCCCCCCCCCTTTTTATTCTCTGGATGGACATTTTCAGTTTTATATGTAAGCCACTTTGAGTCTGGTCCTCTAAGAAAATAAGGATATAAATATTTTAAACAACTGAATAAATCATTACCATTTGGCTGAAGTCTAATTCAACAGCTAAAAATGTAATATGTTGCTTTCAGAGAGTCTTTGGGCTTTGGGCAAGTATTTGTGAAGACAGAGAATGTTGTTCTTGGTGTAAAGTTGTTGAAATTAGGAATCATAGTGCATTTTAGTGAATGCATTTCTTGTTCTTATAATACTGCAGCTCTTGATATCACTAGGACAAAGAGACACAGTGTTCCTTACAGAAAAATTAATTTTCTGTTTCTATTAAAGTGTTATTTCCATATATTATAAATTGTGGAATACTGGGTATAGTATTACTACAAGGATACAGGTGTTCTGTTCCAAGCAATGTTTTTCTATCTAAAGGTTAAGTATAGAGGTTTTTTCCCCCTCTGAGTCATAGTTATGCCTTCAAAAGGATATTAGCAAAATATGTTTAAATAAGAAAACATGAAAAGAAAGACAGAAAGATTCTGAACCCTTTCATTCTTATGTGTGAGGTATGGCTCTTCTCTGCTATAGTCATTAATAATGACAGATGTATGCAGTGCAGAGTTCACCCACATTCTTGTCAGTATTTGGGAAAGAGAGAATATTTATTACAGGAGGAAAGGAGATGGTGAAGACATGATGTTGAACTGGAAGAAAAGAGCAGAGTTGGATGTGTTCCTTTCAGATATGTAAAGAAATGCCTTTACAAGAGTTTGGGGCTCTAGTATTAGCAGTGGTAAATATTCATATTTATATAACATCTGCTCACTCTCTAGTATTCAGATTACATTACAAAATGCAGCAAAGAATAGTGTGTTCACCTAAAATAATTTCATTTTTAATATCAAGAAGGGAAGGAATGTTTAAATGGAATCAACTGACAGTGTCATGTCACCAGTCAGATTTCTGTAGTTGCAAGGGGCAGGAGGAGATTCACAGCAAGATTGAAAGGCCTGAACTTGGCAATTTGCACACAACAAACCTTTTAAGGGCTTTTGTTGTGGTTTTTTTTTTATTTATTTTTGCATTTGTGTGTGTGTGTGTGTGTCTGTTCCTGGAAGTCATGGCAATCTCTGGTGACCCCTACTGGGGCATGGAGGATGTTCAGAGAAGTGACTTGATAGCTTGCCTCTGCCACCTGGACCTGGTATTCTTTGGGGGTCTCCCATCCAAATACTTGCCAGGGTTGGCCCTGCTTAACTTCCGAGATCTGATGAGATCAAGCTTGCATGGGCTATCCAGGTCAGAGCATTGTGGTTATTTTTTATAGTTTGAAACAATAACTCTATTATAAATTAATTGCCTTGTTCACTATTAAAATGTAGCTGTGTTTGTATGTAAAATAAAATTGGTAAATCAAGTTGCACCATTTAGTCTGACTTTTTATTTATAGGCCATGAACTATTGCAGACTATTGACTACTTCATCAGATGCTAGTGAGACTGCTAGCTGTAAAGTAGGAAAATCACTTGGTTGAACATTTACCCAAGAATTTTGAAAGCGACATTCTCTAATATGGATTATGCATGGGGAGATCAAGGTAAATAGCATGGTCACTCTCAGCTCTGATAGTATGAGATAAACTGTAATTCCTGTTTAGCCCTTGGTTAACACCATCAGATTTCTGAATAAATTCCTTTTTTGTGTTGCTACTTCAGGTTCCATACATTTGCCTGTAGATAGTTATTTATAGATGGTATCTCTGATCGAATAAAATAGTAATAGAGAACAGGAACAAGTGTAGTTAACAGACTCACTAATAACAGATTGCCAAAAGGCTAAAGAACTTGTAATAGAAAGTCATGTATACAAAGTGGTAACAATAGAAAAGTACAAAGTATGAACAATGGACAACTTGTGCATCAATACATAACAATAGAAAAGTACAAAGTATGAACAATGGAGAACAATTATATAAATACGACGTTGTGTCCGGATGTTTGATTACAACGTTTCAGAGTTCATCCTTCATCAGGGTGTCCCCTTTAAGCTGTTGTGATTATCATACTTTTACTCGCATGCATTTGGAACAGTAATAATTCATTACAAAATAGGACCCCAATCTCCAACATGTAATCAGCTCCAGTAGCCGGGACTGGCTAGAAGCTTAAAGCTACTGGATTACATGTTGGAGATTGGTTTTTTATGGAGTATTACATACTTGGGCAACTCCTGGCATCTCCAGCAGTCTCCAGAGCTGCTTGGGTGACACACTGGAACATTTAAGGGATCTCAAGGTTTTTATACAATAGCATAGGCATCACCAGATGAGTAATTCCTTTGTTCAATTGTCTCTTGCAGCGGTGGTGCTAGACAGTGAGCAACTGGGGCAGTGGCCTTGGCCCCCACATGTGGGATGTCCCAATTGCCCACAGCCCCACCCTTCATGGTTAAGTGCGCAGACTCTAATGAATGGTGTAGTGAATGGTGTGTGAGTGTATATGGATATTGTTGTAGATCACCAAAATGATTGCATCTTTAATTACGTTGTACTATGTACAATAACAATAAAGTTGTTTATTATTATTATTATTATTATTATTATTATTATTATTATTATTATTATTATTATTATTATTAATTTAATCTGGGAGAATCAGGTTTGATTCCCCACTCCTCAACTTGCAGCTGCTAGATGACCTTGGGCAAGCCATAGCTCTGTCAGAGCTGTCCTTGAAAGGGCAGTTCTTGAAAGAGCTCTCTCAGTCCCACCTACCTCACAGGGTGTCTGTTGTGTGGAAGGGAAAGGAGTTTGTAAACTGCTCTGAGACTCTACGTGAAGGGCGGGGTATAAATCCAATCTCCTTCCCCTCTCCTCCCCTCCCTCTTGCCCTCCTCCTCCTCCTCCTCCTCTTCTTCAAAGGAGGGGGGAAAGAAGAAGAGCAAGCTCCTGTCATCACTTGCACCTGCCCCATCTGGGACTCAGGCAGCTGGCTTTGGGTAGCAGCTTTGACTCCCACCCCCTTGCACAGGATGACATCCACCCTTTGCTTGGCCCTGGTGGTGGGGCAGTAATTTTTAGGGGGTTACCCTGGACTTTTGTCGAGGGCCCCAGAATCACTACATCCCTGGTTCCTTGCTCTAATTTTTACTACAATTTGTCTTTAAAAGAATTCAGATGAATGAATGTACACCAAGGATTTGAACAAAACAAAATAAAGAATTGGTAGAACTAAATATAAATGAGCAGAACAGTGACAAAAAATGAACAAGCATTGCTACAAATATATCAAAAGGCAGGGTGAAATAAGAATGGATAAAAGTAAATAAGTTAGCAAGCTTCTGTTCACTAACTCAAATGGGAAATGAGTGTTCTGATAATTAGTCATTACCAGTTAACTGCATTATTTTCTAATTATTGAGAGGGGCTTAGGTCCACTGACATGCAGCTAGTGTTTCTTAGCTTAAGTCCCTCTTTTCATTTTCAAGTTCAGTTATAATTTATAGAATTCATTCATTCAATGTCCCTTTAATAAACAAAAGGTAAAATCCAATCTGATAAGACACATTCTGAAATGCTTTATTATGGGGCAATTATTATGGGTAGAAGTCAAGCCTCTATCACTGGGCTGTTTTAGGACTTCAGTTGGCTGTAACCAAAATATCAAGATAAGGTATTTTGAGAGAAATTTCTGGAGATGCCAGGAGTTGCCCAAGTAGGCAATACTGCAATACTGCATAAAAAACCAAATGCATTGGGGGCATTTGTTGGTCTTTATAAGCAATGTAAGGATTATCTTCGCCAGCTGACATTTCATGTTCACTAGTAAAGGTTGTGATGTTGGCCTCTGAACTACTCTAATTAGATGCTTGATGTGATCTGATGGCTGTGATTTAAGATCCTTGTTATAATACTCTATCCTGTTTCTGTGTTGCTTTAGTTCTATTATTTTTAGCTACTATCGTTTAATTTTTTTATTTTGTAGAAGCCATGTTGAGCCTTAAAGGCAGGTGATGAAATGTTATCAAATGATGCAAAATAGTGAAACTGGAATATATTTGAGTGTGGTTAGTACAGTATTGACAAAGAGATAATACATGGTATGCAAGGAAATGAAACTGATCAAGGTTTTAATAAGGTTAATTTTTGGCACACCACTATTCTATAGAGTCCACCTTTTGAATGTCTGTTTTATACATGGAGGTCCAGTATGTTTAGTGGTAAAACGGTTAGATGAGGACTAGGAAGATCCAGGTTTAAATTCCTGCGTCATGAAATTTCCTAGGTGACTTTCAGCCAATTATTTTATCTCAGCCTAATCTACCTCACAAGTTGTGAAGATAAGACAGGGATAAAACTGCAATAAATATATAAAGATATTCAGACAGCTTTTCCAGTGGTACATGGAGCTGCTGCACTACCATTTCTGAAACTGTTTCTGGAGTATAGTAAAATATAGGACTAAGAGTTGCTTTGACTCAGCAGGAGATCTATAACAGAAATTGAATCATTTATGGAGTCAGTGATATAATTCAGATTTCAGTCATGGGAAGGTATATTTTCTTCTCTATATTCATTTATGGACTGTTGACATTTTAGTAACAATAAATTAGTTTTCCCCTCTCTTTTTTATTACAAAATAAATATATACTGCAAATGTAGCTGGTTCATTATGGTCCCGGTCACACTGGTGGGAAAAGCTGCGCCTTAGAGCCGCACCAAAGGAAAGCGCGGCATCGGGATCAGACGCTTCCCCTGATTCGCCACGCATATTCTGTCCGGCATGATCACATGGCTGGGGAAAGCGAGGCAAAGACGGACGAGTCAAGGCTGCTGGAGTATTCGTGCACATGCGCAGTCCGGCAGTCCCTCAAATAACACGGGCTGCCGGTGCATCCACGATCCCATGCCCGGCCTTGCTGCGGATCTTCCGGTAGGTACTACATTTCCCCTAGTACCTTTTTGATCTGTGTTTTCGGCCAGAAGGGACAGGTTGGGGGCGAGTGCGCAATGCTCACCAGATGTTGGCATCTTATCGTGCCGGTTTAATCTGCCCTCAACCCATCTGTTTCACGGGGCAAATCCTCCCATGTGACCGGGGCCTATAATTAGTATTTTTATTCCAACCAATTATTTATATTAATGTGATGGAATCCTCATAGTAGTAAATGACAAGTCCATTCCACTTAGTTTACTATTAAATTTTCAAATCAATTATAATACTAGATTGCACGAGCATGTAGAATTGTGGTAGATATTGTCTTGTTTGGAAGAGTAGACACAGAGTTATAGTTGGATAAATATCTGTTACGGTCATGTTTATATTTAGTATGTGCACGTGTGCTCCTTTTAGAGACTTTGCTTCTGTTCTGAATGTCTGATGGAATGTAAGATACAGATCATTATTAAAGTGCAGATTGTTTTGAAGAACTAATGAGTAGTGAGGATATCAAAGTTAACTACCAGAATTCTTTTCATCTGATTGGATGTACATGCAACATGTTATGTGAATAGTTGATGTGTGCAGTTTGTTCTTGCATTCTGCAGTGAAGTAAAAACAAGAATTTGAACTATTCTTTGGGTTTTGAACCCTTTTGGGGTATTTGAACTCTTCTTTGGGTTTGATCCTGACTAAATTTTCCATCAGCTGACTGCAACTTTCTTGCCTCTCGTCTGCCACTGCAGCTTGTTCATATCCATGAAATGCTGCTCCTGGGGGGATAGGGTATCCTGAGGAAGGGCATGAAGAGGCTGTGGTGCGGGAAGGAGAGTCTATGGAAACTGAAATTTAGTCTGGATCCAACCTCTCTCTGTGTGTATTTAAATAGAGAGTTAAATTGGACATTAGCCACCCCACAAGAAATGTATCCTGCAACTTTGTATGAATTCAGATGTTTTATTCAAAAAAGTTCTCTCCACTTCATAAGGTTTTCTGTAGACTTCTAAATTATGAAAAGAGATTGGAGACTTCTAATCCTGACCTTTGAGGGTTTTTCATCCTATAAGGGAGGAAAAGTATGCGCTTGTGGTGTAATGCAAAACTCATTAAGGCCAAATATATCGGGAATAAAATATCAGTAAAATGGAGAGAAAAGGCTAAAAAGCTTCTGCGTCTTTACCTTGTGAATGAACATAGGGCTTTTTGGCATTGTTTTAGAAGTTTGTGCTTGTCTATAAAAATCAGGGAAGATAATCATTAATGTACTTGGAATAGAATAGAGAGACAGTTGCCGCATATAATTTGGGAGTTGGCTTTTTTCCTCTTTGTGTGTGTGATAATATATGCTTGGCTCCTATTAATGCAATCCAAACCTGAAATGTGATGCCAAAACATTTTAAATTACCATAATCACCAAGTTTTGTTTCTAAACTTTCAATTTATTATCTTTTTTGTTTTGCAGTGATGGTTGTGTTGATAATGGGTGTCTTCAATATAGTGGCACAAAACCAGGTCTTTATCTCCTCTGAACAAAAGCAAGTTCATTGACCAAGTAATTCTACAGATACTACAAATTTACAACTTGGCTCTATTGTCTTGAAGTAAACATAGGATAGACCCAAAAGCACTGTTTCTGAGCAGAATGACTCTTTCCACTAGTGGAAGGGAACCATTGCACCCAGCCACATATCCAGTTAAGAGGATCCTGGATCCTTCTCTGGTGAGTGTTGGGAAGATCCAAGTGAAAAGCCCCTTTATTTGTATGACGGCAGTCAGTCACTGGTTCTGCCTTCACAATGGCCCCACCTACTTCCTAGAGCACATGCTAAGCACCCAGGAAAGTACCTGAAGGCACCATGGGTGCCACATTGGAGAACCCTCTTGCAGCTCTTCTGAATTTTTTTGGTTCCCATATTTAAGAAATTGTTCTTGGGAATAATTTATATACCTCATCTGTACAGTGCTTTTGCTAAATTGGTTGGTAAGTGGTAGTCAATGCAGGTGGCTTCCATGGGGAACCACTGATCCAAATACTTTATGATGTACAGCTGTCTTTGCGTGACACTGTTTCAAGGTACAAACTGCATGTATGAACTGAATTAAGAAATTTTTTTTTTGACTATATGCACTGTAATATGATGGAAGCCAATTGGGGGTCCCCAATGGTGGGTTATACATTAAATAAATAATAACCCCAAATCTAAAGTGACTTTACATTGGCAAATTGATTTTTAAAAGTTTAATAGAATTTAGTCAAACAATGATCTGACTGTAGTATGTCCTTTATAGTAGTTGTAACTCAAAACACATTTAGCTACCTCTACTACCTTAGCAGGTACTTGTGGTGGTAGAAAGAAAGCTAGTGCATTGTACTGTACATGCTAATGAACTCTTTCAGAAATCATTTTCAAAATCTACCTGAGAGACAACTACTGCTCTGGTGGTCCAGGGCAGGGCACTCACAGCTCATGGGAAGAAGTTCCTCCCTGGAAACAGTCAGGAATGTTTTTGATGACTCCTAGTGGGAGGGCTTCTCTCCTGGTCTCCCAGTTTCAGCCCTGGCTGTCAGACAGGTAGCCATTAATTGTACTCATTAAAGAGCACAGTGACTCCTTTCTACACAGCCTTTTATGTTTGCAGTGCCCACCTGCCTCCCTGCCTTACTTGAGGGTCTCTCTAGGGGGATATTTATTTCAGCTGTTGCCAGGAGCTGGGGTTGGGTAATCCCTTAGAGGTGACCCCCTCCAGGGTTCTCTCCCTGGGAGGGTTCTGTGCTTTGGCCAGGAGTTTCCCCTGCCACTCCATCAGACTTCCACCAGAAGGGTTCAGGGCTTTGTCACTTCCCACCACATCATGTCATATTCATGGGAGCCTGCTGCAGAGCATCGCTCACACCATAGCCCTCCAGTCTGGGGACTGTATAATTGCATGCAGGAGAGGGCCTATCCCCCCCGCCCCAAGTTAGGCCCAAGGTGGAAAAGAAAGGCAAGATTGTGGCATCTGCTGCGCTGGCTGATTTTGGATGTAGAGAACATAGTTTCTTACTAGGCTTAGACTCTGAAGTCTCAGACCAATCCATTTACTCCTCATCTAGAGAGGAGGAGGAGCTTTCTGAGGAAGAGTAACCTCAGGTGATGGCCATGCAAACACATCTCTCTTTACAGGAGGTTTTTCCTAAATTGCTTTCCAAGTTTTTCTGCATTCTGGAGATTTGATGTAGGAAGAAGGATCCTGATGAACCAGACCCCGTTAGATCCACTGGATCAGATAGGGCCTTTCATCATGCAGGGACTTCTTCCCTAGGTTTTTCATACCCATCAATTTTCAACAAAGCCATCGATGGAAGGGAAACCTCCTTGAGGCTGAAGACCAACCACTAGATTATTTCCTATTTCAGCTTTGGTTCCAGAAGCAGCCAATGATCTGTGGCTGTCCTAACTTCCAATAGTGTATCATTTCTGCAAAGTCAGACTTCTCAGGGATCTTGCAACAAGAGGATTGACTTGGCCCTACATAAGAACGTTGAGGCTTCTTCTGCAGACATTTGGGCTTCCACAATGGGATCTCTGTTTGTCAGAGTGATCTATCTCTGGCCCTTGGACCTCTCTGCTGCCAGCAAGGGCATACTTAAAGACGATTTAAAGAAAATTGCCCTGACAGCAGCATTCACAGCAGAAGTCTCCCTAGACACCATACAGCTATTGGTCATAATGCCTGGCTGCATAGCTAAGAAGTGGATCCCACCTCCCAGGCCAGGGTGGCTAATGTTCCTTTCAAAGGGGTCAACCTTTCAAGGGATGCCATAGACAAATACCTGGTGAAGAACAAGGATAAAAAGAAGTTAAGTCCAAATTGCAAGATGGAGAGCAAAAAGATGTTTCAGCCCTTTGCCAGCTTTAGATTTTTCAGAGCTGGGGGAAAATGGCAACAATCCAAGTCATTTGAAAGTTTCAACAAGCCCTTCTCTCAGCCCAGGCAAGGAAGATAAGAAAGGAGGAAAGAAAAATTCAGGCCCCAGTCACACGGGCCGGATATCGCGGGGTGTGTGTGTGGCGTGGCTGTTTGCCCCGGAGTGAACTACTGCACGACAGCCAGATCAAACGTCCCGCCCGACGTCCCGCCGACATCCTGTGGTTGGGGGGAGGTGCCGATCATACCTCACTCCTGCGGCGCGGCAAAGAAGCGGCGCCGTGGGGGTTGTGTTGGGGTTTTTTTAACCCAAGTGTTTGCATGTGCCGTTGGGTGCTTGTGCGCACCCGTGGAGACTTGACCAAAAAAACCCACAAAACTTTTCGCGATGGGACATGGGCGGGCGCCGGATGCCTCGAGCTACCACCGGAAACGTGATCTGACGCCCGCCCTTGTCCCGTGGTTTCCGGAAACTAGTACCTCGGATGTACTAGTTTTTTACAGCGCATCTTTGGAGTGAAGCCTCGGGTGAGCCACAGGAGCTCTACGCTTCCCAGATGTGGCGGTGAGATCGCGCCCGGAAAATCCGCCTATCTTCCGTCTCTCTAGCGTGCCTAATGCTCCGTGTGACCGGGGCCTCAGTTGACCAACAAGCCACGTCAGGTTGGATTCCAAGTGGCCTGCCCTAGGATAAACTGCTTTTGTACATTACAGTGGTTGTGACTGCCCCACCCTGGACCACCAGAGAATGGAAAGTTTGTTCACTTACTGTGAAGTTCCCTTCTTGGTCCAAGGGTGGGACAGTCTTCCCCAGTCTGCTATCAAAGTCCTGAAGAGAGTATCTTGGAATATGGTCATGGGTTATTTCTCTCATTATCTTATTGTTTCATTTAATCATTGGCTGCTGGAGTCAATATGTTTTTATAGCTATTGGGAATTACATGGCTCTGGAGTGGTATGGGAGACTAAGGGAGAAGCCTCTCCCATTAGGAGTCTCCAAAAAGGTTAACAACCCTGCCTGCCTCCAGGGAAGAATTTCTTTCCATTGGTTGTGAGTACCTCGCCCTAGAACCACTGAGAAAGGAACTTCATGGTAAGTGAACAAACTTTCCATTTACTTATAAAAAAGATAGCCAGAAAATAGTGACAGTTCCAGGTTACCAATGGATGGTTGAAGTGTACACGATTGTAAATGTGATGTTGCCAAAGCACAGCATGCCTCCTGGTCTACTGTTTGCTTTCATTTCCTATATAACATGGCATGCCTTTTCTTAACAGCTCTTTAATTGTCAGATGGGTTTAGGATAGGGATGCCAGTCCTCAGATGGGGGTGGGGAATCCCCCAATTTTGAGGGCTCCTGCCTGCTCCCCAAGAGCGACTACCGGCAGCCACTGCTATCCTTCTACTCCTGCAAGAGGGCCCTCCAGCTGATTGGCTGGAGCATATGGCCTGCCGATCAGCTGGAGGGCCCTTAAAACTTGCAGGAGAGGAGGGAGAGGGGTGGCCGCCAGCTGCACGCCTGAACTGCAAGCAGAATTGCTACTTGCAGTTCAGCCACTGTTGCCCCTGCTTGTAAAAAGCGTTTAAAGGGAACTTTAAATGTTTTTTTGCAATGCTTTAAATGCCTTTTAATGCTCTTTAAATGGCTTTTACAAGTGGGGGCCATGTGCGCCTGAACTGCAAGTGGCGATTCCGCTTGCAGTTCAGGCATGCATAGCCCCCACTTGTAAAAAGCATTTAAAGGGACCCTTTAAACGCTTTTTACAAGCGGGACCCACCAGCGCCTGAACTTCAAGCTGTGAATTCACCACTTGCAGTTCAGGCTGCCTCCCTAATGTGGTGATGTCACTTCTGTCATCGTGTTGGAGACGTCCCCTCCCTCTCCAGGAACGCCCCGCCCCCAAAGTCCTCCACTGGCAGGACCTAGTTTAGGAGGACAACTCTGACTATTTGACGGGATGCAATGTTTGCTTTCTTGACAAGTGACTCTTCCTCTCCATAGTCCTCTCCAAGTTTTAATTGCTTGCACTTAATAGCATAGAAAGCCATCATTCCATGTAACCAAATTATTATTCTAAGTTCCTTAGGATAAGGGCAGGATATAAATATAACAAATGAGCTAGATGTACTCTGATTTTGCTCCATGCTGCCATTCTTGTCCTAAGGGCACACTGGGGTTTTTAAAATGTCTTTATGAAAATGTTTTTGAAAATGCGGTTTATTTCCTGTTGGAATTTAAATGCAGTGTTATTATGAGTATGAAAGACTTACTATTTGCTTTTTAATTTCCTCACTAATATGTTGGGATGTTTGGTTTGAACCTGAGCTAGTGGAAGTTTATTCTTAACCAAAGCAGTTTATTTTTCATTGAAGTAGGTTAAATGTGAGTTGTAGTGCCTCAGGGCTCTTTTTTGTTGAGCTTTAAAACTCCTTCAAGTGGGCCTCCTTTTAGAGACCTGGAATCATATGTTTGCAAGGTTGATCCAAATTAACATCAGAATAGTTCCTTTCAACTTTTTATATATACAGAGAATTGTAAAAAAAAAAAAAGTACTAACTGACAAATTTTGAAATCCCCCTGAATGAAGGCAGTTAATTTTCCTTTTGCTCGACAGCATTTTTTAAATGCCTGTAAGAATATGTTAAGGTGCTGTAGAGTATAATAAAATGCTATTACTGTCAAAAAAGGTACATAATGAAAGCGTCTGAACAAAAGGCTCCTATTAATGTCGATCACTTTCTTCTGGTTTATACTCTAAGTGCAATATTTTTAAGCAGATAATATTTAATGTTTAGGCAACATTTCAGAACCTTCTATTTTCATCAGAATGTCAATCTGTCTTTATTACAAATTGTAAAATAGTTTGCACATTGCTAAGTTCTGCTATGTTTGTTGTTAGGGAACAAAACAATATGTCAGACATTTTTATAGGCAATATAATGCTTTTTTTTAAAAAAAAGATACAATTTTATATTAACTCTTAGTTTTTTAATCTATGATTTCTGTTAGCCAGATATTTTCAGAATACGTACTGCTTGATGTCTCAATGGTTCTTTTCAAAACATCTTCTTTTTCTCTCAGTCACACATTTCCTCACAGAGTGCATATCAGTGTGTGCTTGTTCTTTTGTTCCTCATTGTATCCTCAGAACATCCCTGTCAGGTAGGTTAGCCTGACAGAATGACCCTCCAAATCACAAAATAGATTTCATAGTTAAGTGAGGATTTGAACCCAGGTCTCCTCAGCCTGAGCTATACCACTTTGGTTCTCAAAGCCCTCATCGCTCCCATGATAATTTTCCATTCACCTTCCTTACTGAGGTTCCTTGCCCCCCACAAACCTCAGTGAAATTACTTGGAAATTAACTGGAGTGCTTACACACGGTTGGTCTTTTACAAAGAGGTGTTGTGTGTGTCATACTCTACAGCTTCCATGAAAAACTGACACACATGAAAATCTTTTTTAAAAAATAAATTTTGTTTTAACATTTTAAGAGATTACAGAACAAAGAAAAGGAATAGGGGGAAAGGAGTAAAAGGTATGATTACAAAAACACAATACGGAGGGCAATTTTGCAGATACTAAAGCCAACCCTTGATCAAAATACATGTGTATATAAAAAGAATATATGAGATGGTAGCAGAGCAAAGTGGTACTATCACTTTGTATGATCTGGACACTATACTTCTGTTGATACAGCTCAAAATCACATTTGCCTTTTTAGCAACTGCATCACACTGCTGACTCATGTTCAGTGTATGGTCTACTAAGACCCCTCGATCCTTTTTGTACATACTACTGCCAAGACAAGTCTCCCTCAAACTATGATTATGCATTTAATTTTTCCTACCAAATGCAGAACCTTACATTTATCCCCAATGAAATTCATTTTATTTTAGCCCAGTTTTGCAGTCCATCAGGATCATCCTGTATCCTGACTCTGTCTTCTACTGTATTTTCTACCCCTTCCAATTTAGTATCATCTGCAAATTTAATAAACATTCCCTCTATCCCTTCATCCAAATCATTGATAAAGATGTTGAACAAAACAGGTCCCAGGACAGATCCTTGAAGCACTTCACGTGTCACTCCTCTCCAAGAAGATGAGGAACCATTCACAAGCACCATATCCTCGCTCTTTTTCTTACTTTGTACAACGAAGCCTTTTTTGTTGTTTTTAGCATCTCTCACTAGCCTAAGCTGATACTGAGCTTTAGCTTTCCTAACTCTGTCTCTATAAGCACTGGTTATTTGTTTATATTCATCCTTGGTTATAAGGCCCTCCTTCCACTTCCACTCCTTTGCCCTTCCTTATTTGTCTTCCCTTTTAAATAAGTTATACCCCTCAGTCCTAATATTCCAATTGTAAGTGTCATTCCACCAAGTTTCAGTAATGCCTATTAGGTCATAGTTCCCTTCCTGTATTAGGACTTTAAGTTTCTCCTGCTTGTTTCCCATACTCTGTGCGTTAGTGTAGAGACATCAGAATCCATGTTTTATGCACTCTGAGGTTTTTGTTTCTGTATTTACATGTGAGTTAATGTTATCTAGCACACTTGCCACTCCCCGCAAAACTTTAAAGTTCTTATCTCCAGTTATTGGCTTTGCATTTTTGTCTCGCTCCCCCACAGGATTTAGTTTAAAGCTCTCCTTATGAGCTTTGCAAGGCTGTTTCCAAACACATTTTTTCCTACCTTTGTGAGGTGCAAACCATCTCCCGATAGAAGAGGTTCATTTCGAAAGTATAAGCCATGGTCCAAAAATCCAAACCTTTCCTGATGACCCCATCTACGTAGCCAGTCATTGATCTGCCAGAGAGCAGATGCCAAAACCCTATTGGCCACTAGTGCTCCTTCCCTGGGGAAAGAGCAAGCTAGTGGCAGCAACAACAGCTCTGCAATAAAGTTCCAAAGTTTTGCAAACTGCAATGCACATCCCTATAGTGGATGTGAAGACAGCTCCACTATCTTATGGGAGTTGTATTTTAAGTGACTTGTTGATTTTAAATAGTTAAAGTATTAATTTGTTTTATTGTTTATAATGCCTATGGGCTTGTTAGCCACCCAGTTCTTGCCGACTGAGCAGGACGTGCTTCACCAGCACTGTTTGTACAGCACTTAGTTTTTACATTAGAGAAGAAGGAAGAGAAAGAATGAAGTGAGCCACAGCACCTGTGGTGCTAGTTCTGCAGGCGCTGATGAGAGAGGGTTTTTTTCTGCGCTGAGAGGTCCCTGGCTGCGGCGGCGCATTTCCAGCAGCCCTCAGCTGCCTCCCGCTGGCCTTACCCACCCTGTGGGTGGAGGGCCTGCCTCTCAGTGCCCTTTGGGGTGTGGTGGAGTCTGCGGCCCGGTGGGAACAGTGGCGTGATTGGGGCGCTTGCCTCCCTACCATGGCAGACATGGAGCAGTGACAGCAGGAGGGTGAACTCCGGCTTTGTCAGCACGGTGGTGAGTCCCCTCGGCCCCCTTACAGTCCTCCTCGGTGGGGATGGACCTGTGGATAAACTGGAAGGGCACTTGGAGAGCCATGGCCTCAGAGGAGCTGGCAGAGATGGGGGGGGAGGTGCTCGTCCACAAGCCAGGTTCTCTCTTGGGTGACTCTCCTCGGGACCAGGACACCGAGAACGTCGGTTCTTGTCAACTCTGGGGTGTGTGCGCGCATGCTCCAGGGAGCACAGTGCGGGAACCTCTTCCTTATGGGGAATGTGCTTGTTTCCTTTTACAGTGCCCCCCCTCCCCCTGGCATTTAGGCGGGAAGGAATAGAGGCAGCCATCTCAGTGTCCCTTATAGAGGTTCTACTTTCGTTTTCCCCTACAGAGCCTAGTGATATGGCTGACCAATCCAACAGGGAAGGATCACAGGACAGTTCCCTTAGTGATTTGAGCTTCCCCATGCTTCCTGTCTCCCTTGCCACACAAGACATCATGGAGCATGAAGTGGACACTAGGGGAAATGAGAAGGCTGAGCTGATGAATTGGTTCAGGAGTGAGATGCGAAAGGAGTTTAAGGAGATGCTGCAGGAAACCTTCCAGGGATCTGGCTCTGCTGGATATCTGTTTGGAAGGGGCAGGCCACTCAAGAGATCCAGACCCTGTAGGGAAGATGTTTCCTCAAGTAGTTCTAGGTCCTCTCCCAGACCCAGGCGAATAAAGTGGATGCAGTCTGACCCCAGACAACATAGCCCTTACCTAGGGAACAGGGAAGCGGAGTCAGAGTCTTCAGTCTCTCCCTCAGAAAAAGAGGAGGGTGAATTATCCGAGGAAGAAAAGGAGGTAATGCCATCGGTGCAGTCCAGACTTCCCCCCAAGAGTTATACTCTAGACTCCTGCCCAAGGTCCTTAGAACTTTGGACCTCACAACCAAGCCTAAAGACAATGCAGAACAGGACTCAGAGTTCCAGTCAGGGTCAGGTAAACTTATGCCAAAGCTTTTTAAATCTCAACCAGGTCTTCCCCTCCCAGCCTCATTTTATAATATGATGAGAGCGGAATGGGAACAGCCGGGAAAACCCAAGGCTAACCATCAACTTTTTTCTAAGTTTTATTCTTTAATGCCAGAAGCCGCCAAAAGACTGAAGTTACCTATAGTGGATGATCCGATTACTAGTCTATCTTCCAGATTGGGTTTGCCCATGGATGGAGATGGGATGCCAAAGGATCACTGTGATAGATGCATAGAGCAGGTGCTTCGCAGAATTTTTGAGGCCTCATTCGGTAAGAGCATCCACTGCGGGGTCTTTATTTGCCAGAGCTGCCTATGACTGGGCGGAAAATCTGGCTTCTGCAGGAAGCAGTGCTCCAAAAGAATTTAAAGATGAGCTACAGAAAATTGCGTTGGAAGTCACCTTTGCTGCAGACACTACCCTGGATGCTCTGCAACTTTCAGCCAGGGCTATGGCATGTAGTGTGACAGCATGTAGGAATTGGCTCCACCACTGGGATGTAGATTCCTCATCTCAAGTGAAGGAGGCTTCAGTTCCCTTTAAAGGGGTTAATCTCTTTGGGGATGGGCTAGATAGATATTTGATTGAGAACAACGATAAGAAAAAAGTTCTTCCATCCATAAAGAGGGACAGTAGGTCCAGAAAGAGATTTCAGCCCTTTCAAGATCAGAAGAGGGGTCAGAAACCCTCATTCTCCAGGTCCTTCAAGGCAAAGTGGCAACCTAGAGCACACAACAACAAATCCATTGCTCACTCTAAAGGAGAACAGTCCTCCAACAAGACCCCCAAGAAGGGCGCTTCAGCATGACTATCTACTTACGCAGGAGCATTCAGTGATTGGGGGAAGACAACAGTTATTTGCAGATCAGTGGTGCCAGACCATTACAGACCACTGGGTCCTGGACACTGTTATCCATGGATACAGGCTGGAGTTTTCTTCCAAATCCCAACAGTGCTTCATTCAGATAGCAAGACACCGGGACCGTATAAAACATCACCAGGTGATAGCTGCCATCCAGCACCTGCTGGATATTGGGGCAATTGAGAGAGTACCCTCTTCTCAAAAAGGGAAGGGAGTATACTCGATATTCTTTTTGGTCCCAAAGAAAAATGGGGACACCAGAGCAATTCTGGACTTAAAATGGTTAAACAGGCACATACGGGACAGAAAGTTCAGGATGGAGTCCCTCCAGTCCATCATCCCAGCCATTCATTAAGAGGACTACCTGTCCTCCATAGACTTGTCGGAGGCCTACCTGCATATTCTGATTTACCAGGATCATCGGAGGTTTCTTTGTTTTGCTTATGCAGGCCTTCACTTCCAATACAGGGCCCTCCTGTTCGGGTTAAAATCATCCCTGAGGGTCTTCACCAAAGTCCTTGTCTCTCTAGTAGCTGTTCTCAGATTGAAAGGAGTAGAGTTATTTCAGTAACTGGACGACATTCTCCTCAAGGCAGTGTCGTTTCAGGAAAGTATCAATGCATCTCAGCTCACAGTGAGTACTCTGGGAGCACATGGATTTGTGATCAACTTGGAGAGAAGTCATCTGCAACCTACCCAAAGGCTGATTCGCCTGGGAGTAGAGCTAGATACTGTCATGGACCAAGTTTTTCTTTCTCAGGATAGAGAACAGAAGGTCTGATTGCTTCTGATGGAGATCGTCAGGCGGGACAGAGTGGAGCTGATGACACTAGCAAAACTTCTGGGTATGTTGGTGTCCTGCCAAGAGATTGTACAATGGGCACGGTTTCATGCCAGACCTCTTCAGAGATTATTGCTTCCCTATCAAGATGCGATAGCACGCAAGAGAGCCAAGATGTTACAACTACCTGAGAAGGTACGTGTGGCACTGAACTGGTGGCTGCGCCCACAGTGGTTCAAACAGGGGTGTCCTCTTTGGAACCCACCGAGGGTTTTAATGACCACAGACGCAAGCCTCTTGGGGTGGGGGGCACACGTGGGTGGTCAGATGGTACAGGGTGAGTGGTCTCATGAAGAGACACTGAAGAGCATCAACCTGTTGGAATTACAGGCAATAAAGCTGGGTCTTCGGAGTTTCAGCAGACAGTTATCAGGTCAACACTTGCTTGTCCAGACAGACAACATGACGACCAAAGCCTATGTGAATCATCAAGGCGGAACCAGAGTGCAGACACTACACAATGAAGTGACCAAATTGATATCTTGGGTGGAGAAGCATCTCTTGTTTTTGAAGGCAACACATGTAGCTGGGAAAGTCAGTGTGCTGGCAAATTGGCTGAGTTGGAGGCGGCTGGATCAGTCCGAGTGGGAATTGAACAAGCAAGTTTTCCTCCAAATAGGCAAAAGATTTGGAAGAGTGACGATGGATCTGTTTGCAATGGAGTCGAACTGTCAGGTACCGGATTTCTTCTCCAGAACGAAGAACGATCACGCCAGAGGAACAAATGCCCTAAACTGCTATTGGCCACGAGGACTGTTATACGTGTTTCCAATACAGATTCTACACAGGGTGCTTCAGAAGATATGTCAGCAGCAAGCAGAAGTGGTGATGGTAGCACCCATTTGGCCACGGTGAGCTTAAAAAACCTGTCAGTCAAGGAACCATGGCAGTTTCCCATTCGGGAGGACTTGCTAGTACAAGGCCTAGCAAAACATCCGCAACCGGAACTATTCAGACTCACAGCGTGGAGGTTGAGCGGGAAATGCTATCGGGCATAGGATATCCTGACAAGGTGGTGACAACCATGCTAGCGTCCAGAAAGAATTCTACTAATCAAGTTTACAGTGCCACCTGGTGAGTTTTCCATTCCTGATGCCTTGAGGATAAGCTAGACCCCCTTAAAACCACAGTTAGTGGGGTGCTGCGTTTCTTGCAGAATGGGTTAGACAAAGGCCTCAGCACTAGTACTCTGAGGAGGCAGGTTTCAGCCATATCAGCTGTCCAAGGGGTTAGGAATGGGAGATCCTTGTTACATCACCCCCACGTTAAGAGATTTCTACAAGGGGCTTCCTTGATTAACCCTCTGCAGATTCATAGATTTCCTACTTGGAACCTGAATACAGTGTTGAGGGCACTATGTAGGGCACCATTTGAACCTATGGCCTCCTGTCCCAGTGAGTGCTCAGAGCTCCGATCAGAGCGAGCATGCAGAGCAACTGACATTGGGTGGAAACGGAGCCCGGCCTTTTCTAGTAGAGCTGGCTCTGCCCCCGCCACCCACGTCACGACGCCGTGCGTCATGGGCTCTATTGCTGCCCGGGTTTCCTCCGGGGTGGCAGAACAGCCCCTGAACTTCCAGCGGCCTTGCTGGGAGGCCAGGAGCTCCATTCTTTATGTGGGTTTCTTGTAGACAAACAATATCTTCCTTTTCCTTTTTTTTAATAGATTGAAAGTTTTAGACCTTTTAGTGGGAGAGTTTAAGCAACTGATGTTTATTGATCTCACATTCAGATTATCCATTTTCTAAAGCAACACTGCTGCTTGGTCTAGTTCTTCTTCTTCCTCTCCTGGTCTGTCTGATAACTCTTCTGCAAATTGTTTTGCTCGGTCAATTGTGAATATAGTTCTTTTGCCTTTTGGTAGTTGCGCTTCCAATGCAAATGGTATCTTCCAAAAGTACTTTATTTATTTCTTTTGAAAATCTGTTGTGTAACGTGTCCTTTAATTTAGAAGTGGAACAGACATGAAAAAGGGTATCATATCTGGCTCATAACAGAAATATACTTTCAGCATTTACTTAAACTTGTCATAGGCATGTTATATCTTTCCATACATTGTTATTTACCCGGTAAATACATTGCATTTTACAGTGTATTATTTTGATAAAGAATGAAATGAGAATGTTGTTTAAAACTAAATTTGAAAAAAAAATGGCATATGCTAATGAGCATGCAGGGTATAATAATCTAAAAATATTGCTGGAATCATGGGAAGTATTTATAATTCCGTGAACTGAGTTGTTAGTTTTGGTTTGCTTTTATAGTACAAATAAATGTTGTGTTACAAAATTGAAAAGTAGCATCATAACGTAAAATAATTGTATAGCTCTTAAACATCATGCTTATCTTTTTTATAGTCAAGTTTATTAAAAGGAGTTCAGCTAAATATATGTTCCTTCAAAGCACATATAAAAATACAAACCATAAATGAACAACAATGTTAGTCTAAAAAGTACAACACAACGGTTCAAATATTAAACTCATAAATCCCATACTAAGTTATATTATTGCTTCAGTGGCAAGCTATGTAAATAGTCATTGCCCTTCTGTCAGAAATGGTTTCATTGCCTAATAGTTTTAGAATGGCCCATAGTTGTAAATGGGCAATTCTGGGTAGCACACAAGCAGAAAACCAGTTCTCTTGCTGTACCTGTATTCACTAAATTTAGACAAGTAGTGGCTGTACATGTTGTATTCAAGATAAGAGGTACACATTAATCTTAAGCAGGATGTCATCAATGATCCCCAGCCCTCTCAGTATTGTAGAGGACCAGGATTCTAGAAGACCTATTCATTTCCATTCAACACATGTGCAATGTGTGTAAAGTGTACATTTCATTTTTCTTTATACATATGCTGATTAATTCTCATATCCAACACGTATACATCTTAAACTGTGATACAAACTCCGCATTTATGCAGGCACTGGTCCCTTGTTTCACTTTTAAAATAGGCACATTAGGGTTGCCAGCCTCCAGGTGGGGCCTGGACATCTCCCGCTTTTATAACTAATCTCCAGCTGACAAAGAGCAGTTCCTCTGGGGAAAATGGCTGCTTCGAATGTACCATGCTGAGGCCCCTCCCCTCCCCTCCCCAAACCCCTCCCTCTCCTGGATCCACCCCCAAAGTCTCCAGGTATTTTTCAACCCAGACCTGGTAACCCTAGAGCACATGTTTTTTTTCTTACAAACAGATGTATGCATGTATACGCAGCACGTATGAGTGTTCACTGAAATATGTGAACAGGGCTTCTACAATTACTCCACATCTCCCTCTTTTAATACGCAGACTTAATATCTATAATTTTTCAAAACAGAAACTTTTCACTAAAGCCTTATGATGAATTTTGTGAATTTTTAAAAAAGGTTTTTGTGTTTGTTTAATAGTCCACCTTTCTCACTGAGACCGAAGGTGGAGTGACTTGTGCACAATAGATCCAGTCTTCGTAGAGGTCTCTTCAATCTTTGTACTACAGAGAGACACCCTGTGAAGCCAAGTCCTCTCCTACAGGCAGACTGGCTGGACTGATTTTCTTTTGTTGTGTTAGGAAGGCCTATTTTACTAGAGAAGTCCATGTGGCATCTCAACAAAATGTGATCTTGGTGTCCCTGCACATTTTTCTATTGTTCCAAATCTCTGATATTTTTTAAACCAGCCCTTGTCTCCTGGTACTGATTTGGGTAACAATTTTACCTTGTGCCTGTCATTGAATTTTTGTTGTTATCTAGCTTTTGATTTTACATTCTAACTTCTAAACACATTCGAGTTTGGTCACTTTGGGTTAAATTGTGTTGGAGCTATTGGTTACTTGATATGCCAGAAGTGGTCTAAGGATGCCAGCCTCCAGGTGGAACCTGGGGATTCCCTGGATGCCCCAAAGTTTTTTTTAGCCCTTCTACTTCTCTGTTGTCATTTGGAGAATATGGGGTCCAATGTACATTGCAAAGAATCATAATCTTGTGCAAATTCTGTAAACCTAGTGGAGGTAAACAGAGGTTCATTGTCCAAAAGTATTATTTTAGGGACTGTGTGGCTTGCAAATACTGACTTTTTAAATTAATTTCATAGATGTGATTTCTCGTAACAGGAACAGTTCTGTGTATCTAGAAAAGAAATCAGCCAACAGTATATGTACACCCTTCCAAAAACAACAACAACAACACTAAATCCATTAATACATGCTGCCATGGTTTGGCTGGTAATTTGGTAGTGTGCAAAGATTCTAAAATATGTAATAAAATTTTCTCTATTACATATTTCAAAACCTTCTATTAAAAGTTGGTTAAGCCTGGCCACCATGTGGAGTGTTGCACTTGGTTATGCTTTGCACTTGGTTATGCCTTGATATCATTTCTGTATTTTAGGCAGCATTTCATTCTGAAGTAGTAGGGATGCCAGAATTACAGTTCATCTCCAGACTACAGAGATCAGTGCCCCTAGAGAAAATGGATGCTTTGGAGGGTGGTCTTTATGGCATTGTACCCCACTAAGGTTCCTGTCTTCCCCAGGTTCCGTCCCCAAATCTCCAGGAATTTCCCAACCTGGAACTAACAACCCTACCCCCCAATCCTTTACCAGTAGTCGGGGGGACCTGGGGCAACCCTATGAAGTACTACAGGTCACAGTATATCATCCTTTCATAAGGTGGCTATCTTCCATATTTTAATCATTGTGGTCCTGTCAATATTGAAGTAGGTCTGTTGTAAGTTGGTTCTTTAGTAGAGGTGCATAAGTTTCTGACAGAGTCCATTGCTTTGCCATTCATTTTTGCTTTGCTGTATTATGGGTTCAGAGACTGGCATTGTTTCCATAACTAAATCAATGCATGCTCTGAAATATTTCCCCAAAGTCTTAATTTTCTTTGTTAAAAAATGCACTGTTAGAGATATCTGGAGGCCAAAATATTGGTGAATGCTGTCTTCACTGGAATATGTACATGGTCAAAAGAAAATTATGTTACCACACCCGCACAAACACATGAATATTACATTCAGATCAACATGGGGAAACAGCTTTGTGTGTTTGTTCAGGATGCAGAAAACCAGATCTTTTACCTAAAGTGGTGGCTGTGAGTACCAAGTTTTCAGGAGGAAAAGGATGATACTGATTTTAAAAGGAATATGGAGTTTATTCAGGGACTTGGTACAATAGTGTGTGTGTGTATGTGTGGGTTAACCAGAAGCAAATACTAGCCATAAAAATTAAAACGTGGACACATTCATTCTAATTTATATAGCTAAAACATTCAGCAGAGCTACTCCAAATTGGAGCAGGAGTTACTCCTTCAGCTAAAGATGTACATGTGGTTTAGAAAATAAGGGGGCTGGGGAGGGGAATAGATCAAGATGAAGAGCAAAGGTTCTATTCTGCAAATAAATCAGATGGAAAAAGGAGGGATCCAGTGTGTGTGATGGGAGTCTATTGCAGTTCTGTTGGTAACCAGGATCACCCTCCAGTTGCTGGCTCTAAAGCCAGGCCAGTAATACTGTTTTTGGCTCAAAATGGGTTCTTTTCAGGAAACAAAAGATTATGATAGAAGATAACAAAATACTTGAGAGTCAGGCAGTTTATCTGGAGAAAATTATAGAACTGATTAAATGGCACCAGGGAAGGGCAAGAAGAAGGAAAGTTCTTGGTTGAATTATAATTCAGGACTACAAAGCTGGAGATATGAAGCTGAGTCATATTTGGTGTGAGCTTTGAGAATGTCACGGCTCAGGTGGGCTGTCACCTGATGCTGCCACCATACTGGATTTAGGATCCCTTGAGAAGGTCCATAGCACCCTCCCAAGACCTTCAGACCTCCCTTTTGGTCGAAATATAGGCGTGAGGAGCAGGCAGAGTGAACAATGAAAATAGTTTATTTTATAGGAGGTCAAAAAAATAAGGTGCAGAAAAATAACAGGAAGTGGGTGAAAAGAAATCAAATGCCTTAACGCATCTAAATATATACTGTCCCTAGCTCACTATCTCAAGTGGGCCTCAGTCTCCTTACCTTTCCTCTCAGGATGAGGGTCTCTTCTCCAGTGGTCCAGGAGTGGGGCAGTCCTTGACTCCTTATTCCTGGGAAAGCACCTCCTCTTCTGTAAACAGGGCCGGCCAAACTTGATCCCAAGGAGGAGGGGCTTATCTTCTGATCCCCAATCTTACATACCCTGCTTTCGAAGCAGGTCGTGCTGGCTGTGCTCTGCGAGCATGAAGATCCCGGACGACTCCAAAGTGACCACAACAAGTGAAGAGGCCTTAGTGGAAGGTAATTCCTTTCCTGGCCACTGCATCTGTGAGAGACACTTCATTGTGAATCCGATGCTGGCTACACTGAATCCAGGTGGTCGCAACGTCGAGGAATCCTCTCTGGGCCCCGCTGGGAGTGCGGTTGTGACTGGTCTTCCCCCTCCTGACCCCCAGTCTGACTGCGGCTTAAAGCAGCTGTCTGGGGGTGAGACGACGACCAAAAAGACGGGGAGAGCGGCACCCTAGAGAGATGGCTGTGGGAGGTGCGGGGAAACACCATCGCCCTTTCGCTTTTGGTGCCCCAACGGAGCCCTCTCTTGCTTACAAAAGGCGGCAAGGAGGAAGGAGCTCTAAAGCAGTCTACCCGTTCATCTGAATCATGGTAGGACTGTGTAAGGTGAAGTGCATGGACGATGGGGGAACACAGAAGAGGGGAACGTGTGCGAAGGTGTACCTTTGCTTCCAACCCCCCCCCTTTGCCTTTGCCATTCCACCTTTCCCCCCTTTTTTCAAGCAGTACTGGTTAAGCCTGATTGTTGAGAATGGGATATAGACTTGGTTAAGGTTTTTTATGGCTGGGGAATGGCGAGTACCTACTCAGTACCTACTGAGTGTGCCATAGTATGGGGGAGAAGGATCCTCCATTTTGGGTGGATAGAATAGTGATGGAGACTACTTTCACTTTCAGATATCCACTAAAATGGCTGACAAGGCGGGAACATCTAGCTCTCAAGGTTCTGAGAGCCTGGAACCCTCACAGTTCATCAGTTTAACTTCTCAAGCCATGGAAAATACTGGGGCTGAAGCCCAGTTTAAACCTTTATCTTGGCTTAAAGAGGAAATGTGAAAGGAATTTACAGGGCTTTGGCAACAATTTTGCTGGTCAACAATTTTGCTGGTCAAAATTCTGGATCTAACTCTAAAAGGGATAGGAGTCCTAGTTTAGAAGGTACCCCTCCCCCTACAAAGAAAACCAGAGTCCAGGTCTGGGGGAAAGGTTTCATTCCCTTAGTTAGTGACTTGGATGGTGATGATGATGACTCTGTATTGTCTGCCCCAGAAAAGGAAGAAGGAGAATTATCAGAGGAAGAAGAGAAAGTAATACCAATCATACAATGAAGACTCTTCCCACAGGACCTGTATAATAAAGTTTTGTTATTATCAGGTCCCTAGAACTAACATATACCCCTGGGTCACAGGAGGACAAGGAGGACCCGGGCTTGCCTGTGGGGACTGCCAAGGCCATACCCAAAGCATCTACAAAAACAACAGGAGTTCCTATCCCTGCAGCCTTTTACAATATAATTATGTCAGAATGGAAACATCCAGCCAATCCCAAGTCTGGGAACCCACTATTTAACAAACTGTATACTCTTATTCCAGAGGCAACAAAGAGGATTAAGGTTCCCACAGTGGACAATCCGATCAACTCACTAGCATCCACATCCCTCTTACCTATGGATGCTGATGGCCTACCAAGGGATAGCTGTGATAAGAAGGTAGAAAAGGCCCTATGTAGGGATTTTGAGACCTCGGCTATTGCCCTGAGGGCGTCGGCTATGGGATCACTGTTTGCCAGAGCGGCTTACACTTGGGCATCAGAATTAACTTCTGCTGACAGTGATATATCTAAGAACCTGAAAGATTAACTGAAAAAGATTACGCTGGCCACAGCATTTGCAGCAGACGCGCCCTTGGATACAATGCAACTATCAGCACAGGCCATGGCCTGTAGTGTGACGGCCAGGAGAAATACCTGGTTACGACACTGGGATGCTGATCCAGCTGCGAGATCCAAGGTGGCAGTGGTGCCGTTTAAAGGCATTAATCTCTTTGGGGCAGGCCTGGAACACTATTTAGTTGAGTATAAGGACAAAAAGCGGGTGCTGCCATCAAAGAAGAAAACCATAAAGTATAAAGGGAGACCTCAATCCTTTCGAGATTTCAGATCGGATGACAGAACGCAGTCTACCAGAGGCTTCAAAGGAAGGGGGCAACAAAAACCCAGAGATGCAGGGCCTCGTCCTTTCATGGGAAAGCCCGGAGAAGCGGCAAAAGGGTCACAAGAAATCTACGTCAGTATGACTATGTGCAGTCAGTGACGGGTATAGGTGCCAGACTACAGAGGTTCTCCAATCAGTGGCACCAGACAGTCTCCGACAAATGGGTTCTGGACATGGTGACTCTGGGATATGCCTTGGAATGCGAAAGACTTCCGAGACACCATTTCCTGGAGATTCCAAAGAAACGCTTACCAGAAAAACATGCCATACAACATCTTCTGCAAATAGGAGCCATAGAGATGGTACCAGAGAAGGAGAAGCGGCAAGGTGTCTACTCTTATCTTCTTTACAGTACAGAAAAAGAATGGGGACACCAGAGCTACTTTGGATTTAAAATGGCTCAACAAACACATACAACCGAAAACATTCAAGAATGGAAATGTTGAAAACAATTCTGACATCTCTACAAACAGGGGATTTCATGGGATCCATAGACTTAGCAGAAGCGTATCTGCACATCCCAGTCAGAATAATTCACAGACAATTCCTGAGGTTTGCATATCAAGGCAAACACTTCCAATATCGGGCACTGCCCTTTGGACTCAGATCGTCACCAAGAGTTTTTACCAAGGTGCTGGTGACCACCGGAGAATGGAAGATTTGTATTCACTTACCGTGAAGCTTCCTTCTTGGTGGTTCAGAGTGGGGCAGTCCTACCCACCCTCGTTTGAGGCGGCGATTCTCGGGTCTGTCAAGGACCTGCGGGAGAGCTGAGAAAACTTACGTTGACTGTGTGAAGTGAAGGTCTGAGGGCCAGACTGTACAAGGTTAATTGTTCTGGATGAAGTTTGAATAAAGGTTTGTTGCCGTTGGAACCTCTGGATACTGGTAGTTTTTGTGGCTACCGGGGTTGGGGGGATGATGGGAATGTTTGTTAAGCTTATATTAACAGGCATTTGAAGGAGGTTGGCTTTTGATATGACTGGGGATCAGAGGATAAGCCCCTCCTCCCTGGGATCAAAGTTTTGCCGGCCCTGTTTACGGAAGAGGAGGTGCTTTCCCAGGAGTAAAGGACTGCCCCACTCTGGACCACGGAGAAGGAAGCTTCACGGTAAGTGAATACAAATCTTCCATTCCCTGCAGCAGCCTTCCTTCTGGCTCTGCCCTCTTGGAAGAAGAACAGCTTTTCCTCTTGTACCATCTCTTTTATTCATCAGCTCTCTTCTTCCCTCTTGGTCAAAATCGGCACCAAAACTTCCCAAGGCCTTCTGGGGTTTGTAGGTCTAGCCTCCCCTACTGCTAGCCAGGCTCCCTGGGCCTAGTAGGCCTCTGATGGCACACCCCAGATCATGACAGAGGAGAATGGTAAGATTTGAATTGGAGGTTCCAGACTGTCACAGGGCACTTAACATTGGAATTGTGTTAATGGTCAGTGATTGCATATCATGTAAAAGAAAGACAATACAGGAAGAAGCGTTTTTGTCTTCTAGCCTAGGGTAGCTTAATTGCTGTCGGTCGCCCTGTTGGCACTCCCTAATTTTTTCCAGAAGGGCCTCCTTGGAGGCGTTTGCTGTGGTCATTCCAAGATCCTCTGCTGTGTTCACTGCTGCAGGATTCTCTGTGAGACACAAAACATGGTAGTTGCTCCCCATGTTCTTTGTGTGCCTTGTAGGTCTTGCTCACAGTGTTGCACGTGCAGTACATACAGTCAGGCTGGGAGAGAGGGATGTGCAGATGAAAGTGGAGGGGGGCTTGTAACAGTTTCATCAGTTGTTGATGAAGCCTTTAGACCCTAAGAGTGCCAAAATAAGGATTTGTGTTTTAATAGTAAAATGAAGACTCATCCTGAGCCAGTCACATGCCCCTGTAACTGCAAGAGCTTCTTTTCTCCTGTAGTAAGGCTAGGGTTTTTTCCCACTTGAACATGCCAGTATTACTTTTCTATGAAACTTCTAATATGAATGCCAAAATCTCTGACCACTTTCTGGCTGCTTTCACATGAGAACTTTCCCAAGTCTACAAGCTGATGCACTAAAGTCATTAGTAAATCTACTGAATATTGTGGTTGAAAATGTAGGGCTGTCAAAGTCTTTTCGTTGCCTTAAAAGCTTTCTGTTATGAGCTGTCATATATTATAATATATTACACTTGTTAAGAAGATCCCATAAGGGTTTTGTCAAATATATCAGATTTGGTATGAATTTGTCAGACCCAAGAATCTTCAGGCACTGGCAACGTTAGCAATGCCACCAGTTTGCCTAAAGCAAGCTGAATTCCTTGTTTGTTAATGATGTGTCCTAGAAACATTTGTTGCTTCCCAAATTTGCTTTTTTGATTCAGGGTAAGACTCCTTTCTGGTACATTTCAAATTGCATGCAGTTGTTCATCATGTTCATTTCTTCTCATACTGCATGATAGAACATCATCTACATGTCACAAGATGCCTGACAGCCCAGATACAATCTGAGAAACTCTGTTTTGGAATTGCTCAGAAGCAGATTGAATGCCAAAGGGAAGTCTGTGAATGTTGTTAGTGGTCTACCTTCTTGGCTAAATAGTTACCAGAATCCTGCAGTAACATGCAAATTTGAAAAAAAAAATTTTTAGCTTATGACAGCTGTTTTACTGTCTTTCTCTTTGCATACTTTTGCATGTCCACAGAAATTTAAATCTTGTCATTTGGCTTTACTACAGTAACAGTACCTATGCAAACAATCATAGATATATCTTCTATTCTTTGTAGTTCCTTTTTAACTTTCTGCAACAAAGAACTATGAATATGATGTACAGCATTGTGAGCAAAAAAAGTTGCTGATAATAATTGTCTTTTATAGTTCAGTTTCAGTGTTACCAAACCAGTAGATACCTGGGGAATACATTTTTTTAATATGTAGTGCTTGTTCTTGATTTATTCCAATTTTTCTACTACATGGAGTTTTTAGAGGATTGGTGACCCAAGCAGGGGTGCTGATAGTTGGTTTATTACATATATTGTTCGTTGAACCTCTCATTTGGTGGTTTGCAGTTTGCTGAGGAATTGGCCATGGACATCCACAATATTGTTATCTGCCCCACATAATACCTTATTTGCTTTGGGGAGGGGGGGTTGTTGTTTTTTAGTTCTCCATCCCAAGGTGTGCAGTAGTTTTTACTTGGAATTGCAGTGACTACTGCTTCTTTATCAGTCTTAAATTTAAGAAATTATGTATTCAGACTTCTATCTGAACACCATGATGAAGTTTGCTCAACTGAAAATATACTCCCCCCCCCCAAACCAGTGGAACTCATTTTCTGATTATGGTTATTTTTCTTGACTTGTTTCCATTGTTCTTGGGTCACCTGTATACACCCATAAAATACCTTTTTTTACAGCACTCCCTTCACTCTTCTTTTGCTGTATGCTATTCAAGTTTGTGATTGGACTTCTTGCCCCACGTTTGGTTGTCCCTCTTCCAGTTAGTGGTAAAGCCCTACATGACATTTCTCAGATACTTCTCTTAGACCTTCCAGTATAACATGTAAGTCCCACAAGTTGAAGGGTGGCTAATAAAGGTTTTAAATAAATAAATAAATAAATAAATAAATAAGCAAGCAAAGTGGTTCTTTTACTACAATAACCTTTCTATAGAGCAGTTTGATATATTTGCCACTTAAATGAAAATTATATCAAAATGTAAACAAACTGAGCTGGAATGGCTGTATGACCAAATAACAAGAGCTAACATTGGTCTCTGGAAAATCACTGAAAACAGTTTGTGATTTATGTTTCCCCTAGTGAGAGAGGGGCCAGCATTTTTGTAGACAAATCTGCTGGGACACTCATTGTACTGTGAAGAATTAAGACTATATAAACAAAACCAATGTATAAGTTAACCAAATGAAAGAGGGATTTGTAAACACTGTGATTTTACAGATCTGCCCTTATTAAACTAGCATAATTAGAAATGAGTAAAAAGAATGTATATTATACAGTGGGGGAAAAGTAAGTATTAAGTATACGGGATGTGGAATAGTATGGTATTGCCTGAACTCCTCAGATCTTGGAAGCTAAGTAGGGCCAGTGCTTGGATGGGAGACCACCAAGGATGACTTTGCAGAAGAAGGCAATGGCAAACCACCTCTGCTTAATCATTTGCCTTGAAAACTCTAGGTTGGTTGTGGCTTGTCACACATCAAGTATACATATCAGTAGCATTTGATTTTACTAAGAATTGTGAATTTTAGCATTGTGGACTAAACTTTTATTCTCAAGTTCCATGCATATGCCTTTGAACTCCACTTCTTCTGTCTCTGGCATTAGTGGCTTAAAAATTTCCATATAAATTTGTTTATCCAGAAATATCTAGATTTTACTATGGAAATGTATGGCCTATGAGTGTTGCTAGCTTTGTTCCCAACATTGCCAATCTGTTGTATAGTACTTGGGATGGGCACTCTGGGGAGCTGTAGGGATATCAGTGATGAGAAGCATCTGAGAAAGAAACATGATTACACATAAAAGTAGAACATAACAAATGAAGTGTGCAAGTTTCGTTATGGAACAAACAATTGCTGGATTCCGAAATGCATCTCATTACACTCATGTCTAAATATAATTGATTTCAAGAGACTGTATAAATTACACGTTAGGCCATTGGTTGTCCTCTTTACTCCATTTTGGATACTGAATCGTATTTAAATTGTAAGATGTTCACATTTTCTCTCCTTCCTTTCTATAACAAGTCCAGTGCTACTTCTAGTCCATACAGTTCTATTGTCCATATATGTGTGTGTTATCTGCCATGGAACATTGATATTGCATAAAAAAGAAATTATTAGTTTATTTTGTTTTATGAAAACATTCATACCCCACTTTCCTCTTGGCTCAGGGTGGTTGAAACTCCACAGAAGTATGACCAAACAATCAAACTGGATTATTACTTGTGTTCCTGTTTTGATCAATGTAAAAATTAAAAATGAGAAATAGAGAAAAAAGCTTTTAAGTATACATACTGACTGTTCAAATATTTACTTGATGTCTTGGAAAGAAGCAACACTTAAGATAGCATGAGAAGATGGAATGCAAAATCATTGTTACTAGCAAATACCCTTGGGTAGTACAGCATCTAACTACACAGTTTCTGCAACGGCATTTCCATGTATGGTATGATTTTTCCCAATTCTGCTCTGCCACTTAACACACAAATGTTTTTTTCTGACTATCTTTTACTCTAAAGAACAGAATTCCAGAGTACTCAGTGTGGCTACAGCAGGAGGAAAAAGTGAGGAAGTCCCTCTTTGCCAAGACTGTACATAAATATATGCCATGATAATGTACTGAATATTCCTCTGTTATAAGCTATTAGGAATGTCTGACAGTGTACTATTGATACAGTTTTTTTGTTGTTCAGTCGCACAGTCAAGTCCGACTCTTTGCGACCCATGGACCAGATCACGCCAGGCCTTCCTGTCTTCCACCGTCCTCTGAAGTTGGCTCAATTTCATGATCGTTGCATCTGTGACACTATCTACAGTACAAATAGTTAAAATATGACAATTAAAGGAACAGAGCCACCAGGAGTTCAAGATATACACAACCTTATTTGTAGGAAAGATGGGCTTGCACATATTAGAATGGTATATCATTAGACTGATTCACTATATTGGAATAGTTCTTGAGAATGCAGTGTTGCTTGACACTAAGGATTTTGTTGGCCCAGCACTGGCAGAGGCAGGGTTTTGTATCTAGTCATCTTTAATAGTCAAAGCAATGACTCACTTTAATGCCTTAAGAATTTTTTTGTGTTATGGGCCCTTTAAAATTGTTTTATGTAACACCAATGGTATCTGTATAGGCTATAAGTCTTCACTAAACACAAAATAGTACTATTAAGTTAATGACATTAAATTAAGTTTTTAAAAAAACTTTTAAAAAATTTATTGAAATAGTTAAGAGGAAGTATGGAAATACCCTATAGAACAGGTGTGTCAAACTCATTTGCTATGAGGGCCGGATCTGACATAAATGAGACCTTGTTGGGCATGTATGTCATAAAATGTAATGCCAGGTAGCAAAGAAATAAACTTTATAAAGGACACAAACATGCTTAAGACATTAGCTCTGTACGCTGCAAACCTACGTTTGATTTATTGACATTTACTACAGAAATCTCTTTAAAAAAAAAAAGAAATCTGCCCTCAAGGGGCAGAATTTTATTTGTTCTTTCATAACAGACAAACCAAACGTACACACATATAACACAAACGGGGGTATCAAATGCTTAAGTTTCCAATAATTGCCTATAAGATATTCTCTATCTAATACAATATCACATTATCATTATTTTCTATGAGCTCACATTTTTGTATCTTAAAATCAACATCTGTACCTGCTATCTCAATGTTCTAACCTATACTTTGCTTTAGGGGTTACATTTTTAGGTTACAATCATTTGCGCTATTATACCAATTATAGAAACGCCTCCATGTGTTCTGGAATGTATAGTTTGTGGATCCTCTTATCAATAAAGTCAATTTATCACTTTCTGCTGTTTCCATCAGTTTTTGTA
>NW_015167087.1:77131-98270 GCF_001447785.1 Gekko japonicus
TTTTAATTAGTGCAATTCTTCCCATAAAAGATATATGTAGATTTTTCCATTTTTCCAAATCGAACTTAATTGTTTTTAAAAGCTCTTTGTAATTATTTTCATATAGAGTACTACACTTATTAGTCAAGTTTATTCCCAAGTATTTTATTTTATCAGTTATTTGAAAGCCCGTGATTTCTTGTAGATGTGTTTTCCGTTTTTGGTCCCTATTTTTAGTTAAAATGTTAGTCTTTCCCACATTTATTTTCAGACCTGCTACCAGTCCATACTCTTGTATTTTCTCCTTTAACTTAACAGCCAAAGAATCGGGATTCTCAAGTATAAATACTAAATCATCTGCAAAAGCCAACAGTTTAAATTCTTCTTTTTTGATTTTAAGTCCTTTAATCTTAGTTTCTCTTCTAATTTCATCATTCAAAGTCTCTAATGCAGGGATAAACAGTAGTGGTAAGAGAGGGCAGCCCTGTCTTGTTCCTTTTTGTATTTCAATTTTTTTTGTTATTTCTCCATTGACCATTACTGCTGCATTTTGCTTTGTATATATTGCTTGTATCATTGTTATAAAGTTTTCTCCAGCCTCTGCCTCTCTCAATGCCTCCAAGATAAAAGTCCAGTTGACATTATCAAATGCTTTCTCTGCATCCAAAAAAATTAAAGCCAACTACTTTTGATGATGCAGTTCGTAGTACTCCAGGAGATCAATGACGCATCTCAAGTTATTTCTCATTTGTCTTTTAGGCAAAAATCCAGCTTGGTCTTTATGTATCGTTTTGGCCAGCATTTTTTAAAATCTCTCCGCAATAATAGATGCAAAAATTTTATAGTCCACATTCAATAATGAAATCGGTCTATAGTTCTTTATCTTCTTCTCATCAGAGTTTTGTTTGTGGATCAGCGAGATAATTGCTTCTTTCCATGTATACAGGATTTTCCCACCCATTAGTACATTGTTGCAGATATCTTTCAAGATTGAAGTTAACTGTTCTTCAAAAACAAGGTAAAATTCTTTCTGTAATCCATCCGGTCCAGGAGCTTTACCTCTATTCTGTTTTTTGAGTCCCTCTACAACTTCCATCATCAATATTCTTTGATTTAATATCTACTTGTATTCTTTTGAGAATGTTTTAGGTTGGTGTATTTCCAAATACTTCCTTATCTGATCCACAGTTGTCTCTGATTTTCCATAAAGATTTTTATAGAAGTCCTCAATTACTGTTTTTACTTCCAGATTCCTATTTGTCTCTGTTCCATCTTTCTTTTTAAAGATTTTTATAAAAGTTTTCTCTCTGTTCTCGAACTTTATAGGCAAGCCATCTCGTAGGTTTATTAGCATTTTCAAAATAATTTTGCCACGCAAATAAAAGTTTTTTAGCCAATTCTTCCTTAAGCGAGCAACTCATTTGATGATGTAATAATTTAAGTCTAGCTTTAACTTGGTCAGTTGCTGCCATTTTCATCATCTTTTCTTCTTGGTTTTGTATTTGTTTTTGTAAATTTTTGAATTCTGACCTTCTTTGTTTATTAATTCTTGCAGACCACAGAAATCTCATGCTCAGAGTTCTGAGTCTAGGACCCAGGTTAAAACATTAAATGGCTGAGTGAGAGTCTGGTAAAGCAAGCTATGATGCAGCAGCAGCAGCAGCAGCAAAACTGGAAGCAGGAGATGGCCAGTTCCACTGCGGGCCTGATCTACACCCCTGCTGTAGAAGATATTTTGGCGCTGTAACACATTTGATAAATTAATTGATAACGAGACAAAAGGCATCCCTAGACAAAGCTAGGAAGGGCTGTTTTTGCCCCACACAAGTATGGGCTTTTAGGTCTGAGATGCAGTAAAGTTTTGCCAAAGGAATAGCAAACTACTATTGAAACACTATAGGAATTCACATTATCAAATGCAGTTTGTAGATTACCTGATACCCAAGTGAGTTCTTTTGTGCAATTACTTGCAGTTCCAGAATTGCCTGGCTCTAAATCTAGTTTTGTTATAGTTATCTTGCTTAGATAAAAAGATTTTTTTTTGTACCCAAATAACACATCCACAAATGTCCAATGTTTCTCAGAAACTTAAGCTTATCTGGTATGTATTTGAACTGTAAAATACTTTTTAAAGCAGGAGTCAGAAAGGAAGTTTATATATTTTAATAAATATACTTGATTTTTCCCTTCCTCCATTCTTCCTCTGTTTAGTTTTAGGAACTAGATTAGCATTTTTAGGCTTTTACACTTTAACAAGGTAGTTTCATTGATTAGCTATTTAATTACCATTGATTCTCCATGTGAGTACATAATCTCATGGCACAGTTAGAGTAACAGTTGTTAAAAGCACAGTAATCATTTAACTGTTTCACTACTTTAGCAAAACGGATGGACTTTGGGAACAGTATTCTGCTATTTTAGTAGATCTTCCTTTAAAATTATAAGGCACTTTGTCATCATCATACTGGGTAGAAAAACTATTTTGCTTCCTTTGAAGATAACTTTTTTAACAGTTTGGGTTTTCAATAGTTTCCAGCATGGGATCCATTAGAAGCTTAGCAGTATATCTGAGCCTGAACTTATTGAGATCAGCGTCCTGTTTGAATGAATTGTATTATCTTTCATGACTTGTTGGAAAGCACTTTAAGAGCAAGAGAGCTTTTGTACCACTCTAATATTCCTGAGGAAGATCCAATTTTGAAACGTTGTTATATAATCAGGAGACGAAGTTGATGATGTATCTTTGATTATGTATGTTTGTTCTAGGATTTTCTTATGATTTGTAGGAATTTAGACTGTAATACACAGGAAGCATTTTTTGCAAGTCTTGTTGACTGCTTGATTTGTGGGTCAGACTCTCACGACTGTTTTCTTTATACTTATTCTTTGATTAGGTCGTGTTTGTACACATTTGTCTTGAAAGAAAAGGAGAGCCAGAGCCACTGCTACATCTGTCAGGCAGATGGCAGCTCTATGTAGCAGGGACAAGTGTGTGTCCCAGTGAGGGAAAACAAAAAGATGGGACCCCCCCATGAGTGTCATAGTTTCCCACTTGTTACCTGCAAACTGGCACAGGATACAGGGGGTCCGGGCATAGGCATCTCTCTGGATAGGGAAAGGGCCAAATAAATGTTGCAGTAACTGAAATCAAATTTCATAGAACCTTAGACCCAGTTTCTTGCAAAGGTATACACTGTTTTTACAATTGGTGTCAGCTTTCAGAACTGCCTCAGCAGTTTACTTTTCTGACATTGAGGTCAAAGGATTGGATCCAGACTAGATTTTCCAGTGGCAGAATGGAAATTTTCTGCCTGCCTTCCTCCAATTACAGCCTATTGGTCTCCAGGATAGTCTGCTCTTGGGGGATACAAGACCCTGAAGAATGACTTCAGATTGGGGTGCAAGGAGAAGGAGGAAATCAGTGGAAATTGCCATTTTAGTTTGGATACAACCCTATAATTTAGACATTTAAGATCTGGAATTCGTGAAATGACAGGTGTTCTAAGTGATCTGCAAAGCTAATATAGGTGTCTTTTTTCAAATTTATTCCTCAGCCAGCACCTAACTAGTGGTTGTAAATCAGAGTATCTTTGACAAAGGCAGAGATGAACTGAGAGAGCTATAGTTTAATTGAGGTGCTGGTAGCTGGTCTTCAGTCATGTGCTTGCATGGATACTGAGGAAGCTTCTCTGGTGCCTCTGTTGTGGCCTTCTGATTATGGTGCTATGCTGATTTTTCCTTTCCTTTCCTTCAATGGTTAACATGAATGGTGACGGACCTGTAGTCATCTGCAGGTGTTGCTAATAGGGGTTTGTTTGTTTGGCCTGCAAGCTTCTTATCATCTTCAAGGCCAAAGAAAGAAGGCAGTTAATTAACTTCTCATGTGATCTGTGATGGGAGGGGGAAGGGGAAAGGTGTTGTAATCTTCTAGAAGATTATCTTGAAGGCCCATTCTGATTGGATGCCACCATCGCCTGACTTGATGGGCCAAAAATTATAACTTGAACTCTGGCCTGGGAAGGGAAGTAGCTAGCTGAGTTTTTTTCATGGATTGTGAGCCAATACTATGTCCTGCAATTGCTAGAAATGTAGGCAATGCTATCTGAGGTCTTCTCAATGAAATTAAGGTTGGGGCCACCTAACACAGCTCTCTTTAGTGTTAGGTAGTTGAAGCTAGCTTTGTAATTGTTGGCAATAACTATTTTTCTTTCTTAATACCTTTGAATAAACTTAACATTATTTTATAACAACAGTCTGATTCTTGTGTGCACCTGCCCTGGGAACCCGTGGGGTCTGACCTCATGTTTCCTTTGCAGGCTTAGGGGCAGAAACTGAAGTCCTACAATGTACTGCCTAGTAAACTATATCTGAGTCTTGAATTCCTAGAAGTGTCATAGTTACAGGAAGATAGTTGGGAGATTCCACAGATACCAGAGGAAGTTGTTCTTAGCTTATGTCAGAGCCAGAGTGTCAAATTGGTTTAGGAGGTAACTTAAGAAATATAATGTTTTCTCTCTTTAAAATGACGGGTAACAAGGCTTATCCAGGATGATCCTGAACACCACTGGCCTGTTTGGCTGACAAAACTGTGATCCATTCCAGCTGTTGATTCCCTTCCAGATGGTGAAGTGCTTTTTCTACTTGATGAACTATAAACACAACCTTATGTATGTTATTTTGCCTACTTCTTCTTCTTTCTTTTTTGTTAAAGAAGTAACTCGCTTTTTTGTAAACTGTCACTGGGGAAAAATCCCATCCTAGCATCCTCAAGATGATTTGACATAATAGTGTTATTAAAGGAAGCTCAGTGTTTTGGAAGGAGACATTTAAGGAACCCTCATTGGTTCTCAGAGTATATAAATGTTTAATGTAACTAGAAGTTCTGATCCTCTCGTATACTAGTATAACTTGCTAATATGTTACTGTGTTTTGTAGATAAACATTTGTAGCTCAGTAAATTCATTGTGTGGCCTCTGGAATAAATGTTGCACAGTCATTCTTGTTATTACTGAATAGTGAGAGCAATGCAGTCCCATTTTCAAAAACATCAAAATGATGCCAATAATATTTCACCATTTATATCATATCTTCAATAGATGTAGATAACATAAATTTGTGCTGATTTGGATAATCCAGGTTAGCCCAATCTTGTCAGATCTTGGAAGCTAAGCATAGTTGGCCCTGGTCAGTATTTGGATGGGAGACTGCCAAGGAATACCAGGGCTGGGAGGCCAGAGTCAAGCAGTGGCAAACCACCTCTGAACATCTGTTGCCTTGAAAACTCCATGGGGTCTCCATAATTCAGATATGACTTGATGGCAAACCTATGTCTTAAATAAGAATCTGAATCTGGAGAGAGATTCTATCCAGGGCTGCCCTAGAATTCTGGCAGTAGCAGTGGAATCTGAACCCAGAGATTCTAAAACAAGCATTATTTCTTGTACTGAAGCTGTGTTCCTATATCTAAATTGCAATAGTTCTGTCTCAACCACTTACGCAAGTTCCTAAAAGTCCAAAAGAGAATGAACTGTGATCTGGGAGGCCCATGCTCAAATATCACCTCTTTCAGGAGCTCACATGTTTTAGGCATGCCATCATGCCAGTTTGGTGTAGTGGTTAAGTGTGCGGACTCTTACCTGGGAGAACCGGGTTTGATTCCCCACTCCTCCACTTGCACCTGCTGATGTGACCTTGGGTCAGTCACAAGCTCTGGCACAGCTGTCCTTGAAAAAGAGCAGTTTGTGTCAGAGTTCTCTCAGCCCCACCCACCTCACAGGGTGTCTGTTGTGGGGAGGGGAAGGGAAAGGAGGTTGTAAGCCGCTCTGAGACTCCAAGTGAAGGGCGGGGTATAAATCCAATCTCTTCTTCTCTTCTTCTTCTCTTCTGAGTTTCATCCCCCATCCCATTTCCAATATGACAATATAATGCTGGCATACATGTTGTTATAAGTATAACAGCTAGTAATGCACTTGATGTCCTTTGAACACTGGAAGTGCTATATAAATACAAAGTATCAGGTACTACTACCAATGAAAATGTGTGTACACAGTTCTCTAAATGTGGATTCTGCACAGTATTTATTTTCAGTGGATCTTCAGGAGGACTAGTCTGTTCGATTGTCTCCTGTTTCTGATCTGGCTCATAAGCATCTTGAGGTTCCCTTGCTATTCACTTTTTCTGTCTAGGGCACACTGTAGTTTGTATTAACAGGTGCTGATTAGAAAAGAAGTTTGAATTAGATGTCTTCTGGATTACTTCCAGGTTATGGTTGCGTTATGCTTGTTGTTGCTTGTTCAGTGCTCCTGATGTTTATTGTTGTAAATGTTTATTTAAAACGAATAAAAATATATATTTATTTTTTTAAAAAAGATACTTTTTGTGTCCAACAAGATACTTTTTGTGATCGGTAGGGGCTTGTGGATTTCGAATCTTTGAAGTAGCAAGTGTGAAGAATATGAGAAATTCAGATACTTTTTGTATCCAACAAGATACTTTTTGTGATCGGTAGGGGCTTGTGGATTGTGAATCTTTGAAGTAACGAGTGTGAAGAATTAATTTGAGAAATTCAGATCCTAAGCATATAAACACATGTTTGTAAATATCAGTTTTAATCATAACTTGGCCAAAGTTTGAGAAGTGTACTATGGCTGCCATACAGAGCTAAAGTACAATAACCAATATTTGTAGCATATATACACCTTCTTATAAATATCTAACTTGTTACAATGTATAACATGCACATATTTTGCCTCTTGTATATTTCAAAATAAATTACTGCAGTACTATGCAAAATCTTTCTTGTGAGTCAAATTAAATAGTAAAGCAACCCAGAACAGAAATGAACAACAAAAAGAATTTTAAGCAAAAAGAATGTATTTCAGCAGTAACAAAAGAGCTTTAGAGCTTCACAAGGGTCATCAGTAGGTCAGCCACCCAGAGAAGATGAAGAATGGTATTTAGGCTGCGGTCACACGCAACACTGATCGCTTTACTGCATGTTAGTTTGCCCCGGGGCAAACAGCCACACTTCTCCTCTGCAGTTTCCTGCCCGTGTGACAGGGGCCATTGATAATTATCTGTTTGTTCTTCCTTTCACGGGTTTGCCAAATATGCTTTTAAACAAATAACAGTTATACTCTAATCCTTCATCTTAATTATTTATAGCACTTTCCAATTTTATTCTTCTAGAAATTGTCCTAGATTATTTCTTCTTTATGAAATATGCTTTTAACAGCTAAATTTGATGAGTCAGCATTAGCCAGTATAGAAAGATACTCAAATACTTGAAACTGGACAATCATCCATCAGTATACCACTGTCTTTAAGAAGAAAGATGATGGACTTCACCTAGATAAATAAATGGCCATGTATACCATTTTATATTCTTTTAGTATCTATTCTACAGATCCTTCTACCACTACCTTTCAGTTTAAAATCTTAACTAGTAGAACAAACTTAATAAAATTAATTTCTAACTGGGGTGATACCCCTTGCCCAGATTGCCCGGAGTTATGGGCTTGGGTGTCATCAATATGCAGGTGACACCCAGCTCTATCTGATGTTGGGCAGCCGGTCGGCTTCTAGTCCAGAAGATCTGCACCGGGCGTTGCAGGCTGTGGCTGGTTGGCTCCAGCTGAGTCGACTGAAGTTAAACCCGGCGAAGACGGAGGTCCTGGGCCTGGGTCGGGGTGGTCTGGGGTTGGGGCTCCCTCTCCCGGCCTTCGATGGGGTGCCTTTAGTGCCAGCGTCGGAGGTTAGGAGTTTGGGAGTGCTCCTGGACTCCTCGTTAACCATGGAGGTCCAGGTAGCAGCCACTGCTAAGTCAGCTTTTTACCATCTTCGGCTGGCACGGTAGTTGGCTCCCTTCCGTGACCGCAGCGACTTGGCCACAGTGATCCATGCGACGGTCACCTCAAGACTAGACTACTGCAACGCTCTACATGGGGCTGCCTTTGTCGCAAATCCGGAAGCTGCAGCTGGTGCAGATTGCTGCGGCCAGGCTGTTGATGAGTCTTCCTAGAAGGGACCACATCCAGCCTGTGCGAAACATCTCCTGGCAATACCAGGCCTGAAGGAGGCCAGGCTGGCCATTACCAGGGCCAGGGCTTTTTCGGTGGCGGCTCCTACCTGGTGGAATGAGCTCCCGGAGGAGATCAGGGCCCTGCGGGACCTAATGCAGGTCCGCAGGGCCTGCAAGACGGAGCTCTTCCGCCAGGTGTTTGAGTAGGAGCCGCCACTGTGGTACCATCATTACCTGGCCCTAGCAGAAAGAACGCCGGCATTGTCCGGAACAGAGGACACTGAGCTAGTAGAGCAGCAGTAAGTTCGTCATCTTTGCGGAATATCTGGAGGACTTTATATATGTAATTTTGTAATGTTGTATAATGTTTTAAATGGTTTTTAAAATGTTTTTATGTGCGGGCGTATGCCTGTCTGTGACCCGCCCTGAGCCCGCTTTTGTGGGGAGGGCGGGCTATAAATTGAAATAAATAAATAAATAAATAACCAAAGACATTTTCATTTGCTCAAATGGAAATCTGTAATAGGCTATTACCCCTTCAGCTATAGTCCACCAACTGTCCATTCATGATATTTCCAAGTGTCCATCTAAAGATGGCTGCAGAAAAAAGACCAAGATGGGAAAGCTCAGTTCCTTGGGTCCATGGATGGTTTTCTGGGTTCTGCTCAGAGCAGGAGGGTAAAACATGGCAGAAGCAAAAGGAAAGCAAATATTAAAACTTTGGAAGAATAACATCATCATGACTTGGTGGGTAAAGTTGTTGCTGTTGTTGTTCAGTCGCACGGTCGAGTCCGACTCTTCGTGACCCCATGGACCAGATCACACCAGGCCTTCCGGTCTTTCGCCGTCCTCTGAAGTTTGCTCAACTTCATGTACGTTGCATCTATGACACTGTCTAACCATCTCATCCTTTGCCGTCCCCGTCTTCTTTGACCTTCAATCTTTCCCAGCATCAGGGTCTTCTCCAGTGAGTGCTCCCTTCTCATTTGGTGGCCAAAGTATGTGAGCTTCAGTTTCATTATCTGGCCTTCCAGGGAACAGTCAGGGTTGATTTCTTTTAGGATTGACTAATTTGATCTTCTTCCAGTCCAAGGTAAAGTAAAGTAAAGGTAAAGTAAAGTAGGCACCAGTAAAGTTGTATCTCCAGTTTCCATGACGACCTCTACATAAGGAGAGTCTGAAAAGAATCTTAAGGAATGGGTAGGTTTAAATGTGAACTGATGGTCCTGTTCCTGTAAGTACGTTAATGTGACCAGATACCTAGAAAGAAAAGGTTGTGGCTTTTAATAGTTGGTTGAAAGAGGGAATATCAGGAGATATAGTTTTTCTTGCCACCTAAGAGAAATCCTTTGTAGAGCTTTTAAAGATGTATTAGTCCTGTTTTCCTTAGCATCTGGTTAAAAACTCCATCTGAGTATTCTCAGTAAGGAAAACCATATAGATCACTAACATTCTTTGATGGCTAAGAGAACACCAATGTTAGTTGTGCATAAACAGGTTTATGCAGCTGAAACAGAACAGTTTAATTCTCTGAAGAAAATGTTCTTCAATGCCAAATTTCAGTGACTGGCATAAGCTGCTTATTTCAAAATGTGTTAATTATTCACAGTTTCAGTAGAATTGTTTTGCTTCACACATGATTGCTGTCTGTGATGACTATATTGATGAGCTGCTTATATAACATTATTAGGGTGTGGGGTTTGTTTTTGGCTTCCATCCCTTACCATAAAGAATTTGGCAGTAGTCTTAAGAACACTTTTCTAGCAGTAAGCCTTATTGAACAATGTGGAATTTACTTAAGAGTAGACCTGCTTAAGATTGCTTCCTTTGTCTTACATCAATTCTTTATAAAGCTTTACATCTGCATTAAATTGTATCAAGTAAATTTACCAAGTATACTCCAGTCAGTGCATGTTTATGAATATTTCATTTACGTAATTTATAGTCCGCCTTTCTTACCGGGATTAAAGATGGATATGCGAGCTTTTGAATAATGAGTACATTCAGAATATTTTTTAGAAAGCTGAGTGGTATGTTTAAGAGCTAAATGTATGAACTATTACATAAAAACAGAATAGACGCAGAGTGGAAAGAATTCAAGGATTCTATCGTAGCACTGCTTTATATTCTACTTGAAACATTTGCATAGGATTATGTATCGTCTCTGCTTATGGCTAAACAAAGGTGATAGAAACAGCTGGTGTGCTTTGTTTGAAGTTACTCAGATCTGTAGCATTTACATACCAACTTCTGTAGACTCAGTTTGCATATCAGCTTTGGAAGTTGCACTTGAACCGATTGCTTTTAAGCCAGCTGCTGTTTACATACAATAACAATTAGAAATTCTTCTTTTACCCATAGTTATGACAAATGGCAAAGCATGTATTTTTGTTCCTGTAAGTATCAGATTATGTGGTATCTCAAGTTTGTCTTCATATGACTGCTTTGTTATGTTTAACATAGATAAACGGCAAAGAGTCACTTTAAAGATTATTTTGGAATAATCCTTCATTGGTCAGATGGAGGATCTTACCAGAAAATATGATTCTCTCTCTTTTTTTTTAAGGATGATTTTTGTCTGTTTAAATAAATCCAAGGTGTTTTTCTATTAATTTATTCAAAACCAATGCAATGTGCTTCTAAAATCTGGGGACAAATATATGTTGCAGTTGCCGAATTCACGTTACATTATTCTCATAACCGTGGTTCACGATAAACTTGATGTGTGCCATTCCTGCCATCATTCCCCAATCGAAAGGGTACCTGTTGTGCATTTACATACTATTTGACTTAAATTGACTGAAATTATCCCCTTTGGACCATTTTACATTAGCAAGATTGTTGGAATATATCCTTTACCAGGTGTGCCATCTGCTGCCTGTGGCCATATATCCCTCCAGTGGAAAGATGAGACACTGAGAGATCCCTGCAGCAACATTAGTCTTTTATCTGTTTAAAAGATTATGCTCCAGGAGGTTTCACTGTGGATGGTGGAAAAGGATAGGCTTTTGTTTTTGTGTTTGTACATTTCCATGATGTTACTCTTTACGAAAAGCATTTTTGAATGCATTTTCTTTTTATATAGCCCCCCACATTTTAACAGGGTAGCAGAATAAGAACTCTTGTAAACTAGCTTTTGTAAATTCTAGCAAGACTACTTTAATTCAGTTTTAAGTGTCATAATTGTACCCTTACCTATGGTCTTTTCAACAACTGTCTAAAAAGTCTGTAGAGTTTCCACCCTCAACAATTTATCACAGTTGCTTCATGTGAAGTGTTTTCACCTTGCAGCCTAGGGAAGGGCCTGAAACCTCAGTCACGTGGATTTTAACTATAGGTTTCCTAGGAGTACTAGATTGATTCCAAACATTAGAAAGATGAACTTTGACCTCTGTCATAGCAGATGGAATGTTTAGTGAGCAACTGGTCATGTGTAATGTTAACTTGTTTGTCTTTCATAGCAACTAACAAAGGAGCAACATATGCCTTGTTCTTCAGCTTTGTACAGCCTGGAAATAGATGTTATTAAAATTGCATCCTCCAAGCACCGTGCAGTTCTAACATGAAATATTATATTCATTAGAATGTGGTAAAACTTCTCCATATTGCCTTTGGAGCAACTGTGCATAATGTTTTAAAAATGAACATTAGTAAAGATTACATATAGCCACAGTTGTCAGTGTTTAATTAAAGAGGGTCTGCAATGTAGAATGTCAGTGTTTGTAAATGTGTTGTAAAAAGGTCCAAATTAAAATGCTGTACAATTAGTTTGCATGACAAAATGACTTTGGAAGACCCCTACAATAGACAGTTTAGAGAAATAACTATTCTGTGTTTAAAATACTAAAGGAGCAACAATTTAAACAGATGGCAGTGGGTTTCCTCTTGATTATAACTTTGAGGCATGCTTTACTAAATGGAATCAGCGGGGTTCATTAAGGTCCCGTTTGATGTATCAGTATTATAAAAATACCATGTTAATTATCCTCAAACGTTGCAAGTTACCTCCATTTTCCTGCAATCAGAAGATGAGAGAAACCCTGTGAAGCAAATTAGTCCTAATTGAAAGAAGACTGATTAATATTTAAATAAGGCATTGTGTGAGGGATTCTGCCATGAGAAAAATAGGCTGAACATCTGAATTAATTGCATAGCAGGTTAAATTAAATTTCATATAACGGGTTGGAAGATGAGTTGGCACAGTGCTTTAGCAGAGAACACAATGGCTGGAATACCAGGCTTTTCTTTCACTCTTGGCTGGATTCCATCAGGGTCCTTGTAGCCCTTTCCTCTTTGTTGTCTCTCTTTCAGTGCAAACAAAGGTACTAACAGAAAATTGCAACTACATTTTTAAAAAATGTTAATTTTGGGGTGGGGGTGGGGAAGAGATGGGGAGATAACCACCTGTCTACATTTTCTCTTATTTCTCTTGCATCTTGGCTGCAAAATTGGGAAATATCAGTATCTTTTTCTCCCCCCTTGCACAATTTAATGAGGATTGATGACATAAAATGCTAATGGCTAGAATATAGTTAGAATTGTGCTATTAGAGGGTTATCACTGTCTAACATTTTCACTGTACAGGAGCATACATGTGGAGCCTGTTTAAAGTGATTGGGTTACTTAAGGGTCCCTGTTAGGGATATTTAATCCAACATAAATTACTTATGCACTTTGTTAGTGTTCAAAGAGAGAGTGTCACATTGTACATGTTGGCAGTTTTCCAGTCAAGAGCTGTTAATTACTGTACAGTTCGTGCATACATTTTGTGGCAACAGAAGTTGGGGGAGGGAATGACCTCACACCCTGTATCTATATTCTGCCGAACTAAAAATGAGTAAGTAAGAGCACAGAGGTGAGAATTATTTTACTGAAGACATTTTCACCCTTAGGAGTTACAATGCCATTTTTATCTTGTTGAAAGTAAAAACAAATGACAGTACAATGCCCTAAATGTATAAGTATTTTAACTTTGGAGAATCCCTGTCAAAAAAGCGATTATCTATTTATTTTAACAATATATGGGGGGAAGGATGATCTCCAAAGCTCTATTTAAGAACCTTACACCTTTGTAAAGTTTAAGGTTTGCTATGATATTGTTTGCTTATCAAATTACATTCTAGTGATAGCTAGGAAAACTGTATATAATGTATCTTTTCTTTCAAGTATATTAGTAGCTCTCTGTAGCTAAGTTCTCTAACGCTGTCATACTTTCCTCAGGAAAATTTAATTTACTCATGTATGAAGGGCATTGTTATTGAAAAGAAAGCACCCAAATAATCATATGTTGGTTGATATAGTTAAATTTTTTTGACCTTTGCACTTAGCCATAAGAAATAACATCATGTTTTAACCTTTGCACTTAGCCATAAGAAATAACATTGAACAACTGACTTCCAGTTTATGGCGACACGCATCCCGGCAATGTAATCTGCACACCAGCATGTAGGAGGGGGTGTGACGGGACATGACCCCCCCGGAGCCTTGCCAAAAGGCTCCTAGCCATGGGGCTTTTGAGGGGGCAACCTCTTTGCTGGCGTGATTCTGGAGAATTGAGGCACTCCTCCGCCCCGAAGGTCCTGCCGCTGAGTGTCTGCATAGACTCAGAGCTGCTGACTGGGACAAACATCGGAGATAGGGTGAGATAAATGAATGCTGAGTGTGGCCGGATGGCCGGCAACGAACTGTGAGTCGGGTTGAAGCGAGCATGAGGTTTTAAAAAGAAAGCTGCCCCCCTTAAGAAGTGACAAAAAGTGAGTGGGGGAGGGGCCCCTTCCAAACGCACAAATGAAAGTATGAAAATAAAGAGGGGGGAGTGAAAGAATAAGCATTTAAATATGTTTTAAGAGACTTACCAGAGTGCAGATAAGCTCAAGGGCAAATTTCAGAGACTTTAGCAACTTTCAGAACAGTAAATAATCCAAAAAGATGGTGGGGAAGAAACCAGATAAAGACAAACTGTTGAAAGCGAAACTAGTGGTTAGTCCTCAAACGGAAGAGACCACTGAGCTTTCCAAAATGCTGGCAGATTCCTTGCGCCCTCTGCTGGACGAGATGACTAGCATCAAGCAACAATCATCAACAATAGGTCAGAGCTTGGCTTCACAGCAGCTACAACTGACTAAATCTTTAAAAACAACAGAGCAAATGGCTGAGAAGGTGAAAGAAATGGACGCCAATACTAATAAAGTTAAGAAAAAGGTGCAAAAGCTGGAAAAGAAACAAGCTACGGAAGAGTCACAACTTTTACAGTTTCAAATGGAGAAAGCAAATTTGGTCCTACGGTTCCAAGGTGTCCCAGAATCTAAAGGAGAGAATCTGAAGCAACTGTTGAGTGAAGCAATAGCCCCAATGACAGATTTGAAAGTGGAATATCTTTACAGCGAGATGGATGTGGTCTACAGGTCCTATTCCTCATACATCAAGAAGAATGATCTGCCTGGGGAAATAGTAGTCAAATTCTCGAAGAGACATGTGAGAGACTCTATTTTGAAAGCAACTATGGGAACATCCTTGAAAATCGGGGACAATAATATCAGGATTTTAAAAGACATCCCATTTGAAATAAGACAGAAGAGAAAGAAATATAAAAACTTAATCCTTTTTCTAAAAACAAAGGGCATCAGTTACAGATGGTTAATTCCAGAAGGCGTCATTTTCAAACTCCAGGATAAAAAAGAAAAGATTGACTCTGTTCCTAAAGCACGTGAGTTTCTGAGAATACAGCTGGGGGAACCAGCTGAGGACAAGAAGGAAGAAAAAGAAAGCAAATCTGATGGCGAGTTAGGCTTGGTGTCTTCTTCTCCCCCCCCCCCAAAAAAAAATTTATTAGGATATAATATAAGTTCAAACATACATCAAAGTTTATGTTATACATCCTTTTTCCTCTAACCCCCACCCTTTCATGGCTTCCCACAGTGCTCCGACCTCCTGCCCATCTCTTCGATCTTTTACACTCTACAGGTAACACATTTTTCAATTGTTATTCACTTATCCATTTTCTATTATTCTTTATATTTCAATAGTTTTCAAAACAAAGCAAATTGTCCTTTACATCCCCTTTACAGGCTCGGTGTCTTCTGACGAGGACTCTCTCTCTGAAAAGGGGGCGGCTGCCCCCAAAAGCCCATACAAATTGAGGATAAGAAAAGATAAGGGAAAATAAAGGCTGAAGGACTCTGAATTGTGCCTGAAAACTCTGTAATGCTTTGAGGGTTTCATTAAACAGATGAATGGATGGTTAAAAAATAAATTACCTAGCATAACTGACTATGTTCAATGTATTACTAGCATTTTAGATTAACATTGAGATAAGCTGATGTATTGATCTCCCATTCTTTGGGTTTTAGTTATTAGTGGGTTTCTTTTCTTTCTCCCTAGATGTAGTTTCCCTTCCCTTATTTTCAATTATAGTTTGTAGTCTTGTGAAAAAAACAAAAAAAAAATTCCCCTCAGGGGGATTAAAAAAAAGAAAAGAAATAACGTGGAACAACTAAATATATTCAGCATTTAGTCATGTAGATCATGCTACTCCAGTAGCAGAATAAAGTAGTTCAGTCGAGTTATATGTACAGATAAAGGGCTTTTTCCCCTGCATTTCATGTTTGTGAAAAGGAACTGAAGTTACCTAACAAGTGTTTGTGTTTTTAAGTAATATCTTTAGCTAACATTGTAATCTGATTTATTTGCTACTTGCTGGGTTGTCCATGGAAATTTATCAGCATGGTCATCTGCTGGCTATATCTGAAAAACTAACATAGGTACAATATACACATTATTATGTTTATACGTATTGATTCTTCATGTTCATCACTTATAAAACACTGGGAGGTCTAGAATTTGTGCCAATACCTTGTCTAACTAAATTTGGGCTGTGTGCCGTAGAAGATTTAACAAATTGTTTAATGAGTTAATATACTCATAAGGTTGGTCAGCAAAATATATCCTTCATTTATTGGATTCACTAGAATCAATTGCTGGTGTAGAATATTGACTACAAGAATGAGCTGCAATCTGGGAGGCTACCAGTTCCAATCTTACCTTAGACACAAACTTACTAAATAACCTTGTACAAACCACAGCCAACTGGATCATTTTAGTGCACTCAATATGGGGCTATCCTTCAAGACAGTAAGCTTTGTTACCCAACACTAGGTTATTCAGAATGTTCAGTTAACTGGCATCACTTAGAGAACAAAGCCCTCCCCCTCAGCCACCATACCCTTACATCTTTGGGAATGCATGCACCCCAATCCTTCTCCAGCTGGCCAACGATGCCTCTGGATGTTGCTAGGCTTCTGACAGCTAGTATTGTCACCTGATTTCATTCTCTGGTGCCTCCTTCCCCTTCAGCCTACTTTGAGCTGTCAGGAACCAACTCAGCCAGTAACCTCCTAGGCTGCTGGCCTGCTCTGTTGGCTGCTTCAAAAGAAGGATTGGTGGGGGATGCATGGAGGTGAGGGAAAGCTCTGCCAGGTGTTAAGGATTGTTGCCATGATATTTGGTTGTTGTGGATTCCTCTGGATAGGGCACTGGGCAGAACAATAAGCTTGAATTAAATATCAGGCACGTTTGAGTAACTTGCAACCCACCTTCCCTATGAGTGCTGGGTGACAAAGCTTTTACTGTGTTGGCTTGCTGCGAAGAAAGATCAACCCGATTGTGAAAGAACTTTACTGGTTGTCTGTTTCTTTCCAGCTCAAGATTCAAGTCACTACCTTTAAAATAGTAAATGATCTGAGACCATGATGCTTATATTCCAGCTTGACCAGATTGGGCTTTCTGGGTGTACCCGCATCTACACAACTAATTTGGGCCAGCTGCAAGGGAGAGGGAATTTGGGGACACCCATTTATAGAACTTCTGTCCAGTAGACATTTACCTGGGTCCTAGCCTTGCTGTTTTGGTCTACAATATTTGTTGTCACCCAAGATTTTTGTTTTCGATTTTTAACAGAAATTTGTTGTTTTTGTTTTTAAATCAAGGGAGATTAATATTTTAGCCTTACTATAGTTTACTTTTTACACAAGACAATCTATACATGAGATAATGGTAATTCCCATGTGTTCTGTAGCCATGCAACATGGTTTCAAGCATATTTTTATTGTGGCCCTGACCTGGATAGCCCAGACAAGCTTGTTCTTGTCAGATCTTGGAAGCTAAGCAGGGCTAACCCTGGCAAGTACCAGGGCTGAGACACAGAGGCAGGTAATATAAACCACCTCTCTCAAACATCCTAGCCCCACTAGCAGTCACCAGAAGTCACCATGACTTACAGGCTCATAAGCGTGCAGGCACGCGCATGCGTGCACACACACAAAATACTTACCAAAAAAGCATATTTTTATTGTTTAACTGTGACCGATTTGTCCACAATGTGTTATAATGTGTATGATGATGATACACGTTTGAGTCAGTCAATGTTATAACATTTAACTTGATATCTAAATATGCTGGTAGCCATATTTGCATAACTGCATGATGTTGTTTCTGTTTAAATACCATCCTTTCTTTAGTATAAAATTTAGGCTGTCTAGTTTCAGTTTTTATTTTTTTCCCTTCTTTGATGCCTTGGTAGGGGCTTGGAATACTAAACTCCTTGGGGCAATAGATAGGGTTGCTTCCAAGTGTCCTCTTCTATCCTTGGGTAGGGACCCAGTTCCATAAGCCAGTGTCTGAGGAACTGTGGAAACTAAAACTGAATTTGAGGAAGCATGCCACAGAGACATTGAAAAGCCCATGAGCTGTCAGAGATAGCATAAAAGAATGTTATGAACACAGTATTGCTTGCTCTGATGGATGATCTGTTTGCAGACTGATGTAAGGAATGCCTCTTTAGTCTTTCAGCTGATTTTGACAAGATTAATCATTAGGTTTTATTGCAGTCCTTGGAGTATGGTGCCAGGATAAGGAGGAAAACTCTAGAATGGTTAGTTGATGACCAAAGGCTTTGAGTTAATGCCATAGGATTTAGCCTGAAGTGTTGTAGGCTTTGGTGTTACTGCACACACTTTTTAATATTTGTTAGACCTCTAAATGAGATTGGCTACAGCTTCGAAGTAGGGTTTTATCCGTAGACTGAGACCAACAAAATATAATTCTATAATTTCTTTAACTAAGTATACAGAAGCAACTTGTTCTGATCTAGGAAAGTAGCTAGTAAGGAGGTTAACCTATAATATAGACTTGGCTGACCTAGCTATGTTGTTCCGTGCTACAATAGCCCCAAACTAGACTGTGGTTATATTCTTTATGTGGGATTGCTAAGGTTCCCATTCCCCAGGTGACAACAGGGGATCCCTAGCTTTTGTGGGCTCCTGCCTGCTGCTGGCCAGCTGGCCGGCAGGAGGAAATCCCCCCCCTCAATGCCATGCGTGATGGGCTGATATCACCTGGAAGTGACGTCAGTACATTAGTGATGTTGGGGGACACACTCTGCTTTTTTAGGCAAAACTCTATGGTTTGAGACCGTTTTTACCATAGAGCTTGCCCAAAAAGCAGAGCGTCACACCTGGCATCACTGATGCACTGATGTCACTTCCAGGTGGCATCACTTCATCGCACTATGTCCCCACCCACCCCCGGAATGCCCCCCAATCCCCCCACTGGTGCAAGAAGGGGACCTGGCAGCCCTAGGGATTGCCCTTAAAAGCAACCTCTAAATTTTAGGTAGTGCAAAACAAGGTAGCTGATTTACTGGCTGGAGCAATTCTCTACACGCACATATTAAATTTTTGGAATTTTTTGTTGGATTCCTATTTGTTTTTTAGTTCCGCTCAAGGTGCTTTCTTTAAAGACTTTCACAGCTTGGGACCTGCAGGCTTGAATGATTCTCTCTCCAATATGCATCCATGTAGCAGCTCCAGACTCCTCTTCAAGACATTTAGTCCATCCCCTCTCACAGGCTGTTTTTGTTTTTTAAACCTACTTCTCAGCCTTGAGCTTTTTCGGTAGTGGCCCCCATATTGTGAAATGGTCTTCCTGAATGTGGCAGGAAGGCACCTACTCTTGAAATTTTAGAAAACTAAGACTGGCTTTAGTTAGCTGCATTTTTTTTTTCTGGTGGTGATTGTTCTTTCATTTTTTTTAAAAAAAATGGAGCAAACTGGTTATTGCTTTTAGCTATCATTGTTAGCTGCCTTGAGTCCTTTACAGGAGATAGGAGAGCTAAAAATGTGTTAAATAAATGAACAGGACCATCTGTGCTATCCAAAATTAACCTTGCTTAATGATGCCATATACCCTGAATTATGCTTGCTTAAGTATACTTCATGAAAATAGCCACGGTGTGGATTACATACCCTGATGCTCTTTCAGCCAAGCTTGATCTCAAGCTGTACTTGATCCTGATAATTTTTCCTTTCTGAATATTATATTCAGAGCATTCTTAATTTTAATAAAGTAATCCTGATTGGCTGTTCAATTACATAGTTCCTTTTTGAAATAGTGTTTTTGATGGCAGTTGGGTTATAGGGAGATGTCAGCATTTGCCTGAAGAGTACAGAAGAAATCTCTGGGCTGCCTCAAGATAAGTTAGTGTGCTGAGGTGAGAGAGATTAACAAAACAAGTTGGCACAAGAAAGTATTGCTGAAGGACTTGACATTTACAGGACATTTTACCATTCCATATGTAATGTTACCCTGGCAACATAGTACTCCTTTCTCATGAAATATAAAGTGTCCAGGTGCAGATGGAATCCATCTTGAAGGAAGATGGATTTTAGTCAATGGAAAAACATGAGTTTGTAAAAGTACTTGTGAAAGACAGGAAGCTGACAGCATGAATTGACAGGGTCAGGAAGACCTTTTGAGTGCTTTGCTTTGGGAAACCACTTAATACCAAGGCAGTATATTCTGTAAATAAGAAGATGACTTTCCAGAAGGCAAGATAATGTCCTGGAATTTCCATCTGGGTTTTATTAGTTGCCTTTCTTTCTTACAGAGCTCAAGGTGGCTTACAACATAGGTGAAACACATAAAATACATTGAAACAAATTTAAAATTACAACTCAGGACTGCTAGTAAAAGTGATCAAATATAAAACCATCATCTGAGAGGACCAGGCACACCTCCCTGGGGAGGTTGCTTCATAATTGTGGGGCTGCCACTGAAAAGGTCTTCTCTCATCTACCCATCAAAGGAGCTGCTTTGATGGACAGTCATGAGGGCACCTCCCTGTAATCTTAATACCCAGGCAGGAAAAGATTATTCTTCAGGTACCCAGGTCCCAAGCTATGTAGGGCTTTAATGTTCAAAACTAACACCTTGAATTGTCTTGGAAGTAGATTGGTAGCCAGTATAATTGTTGCAGTATTGGGGTCACGTGCTTCCAATAGCTGGCACTAACCAATAGTGTTTGCTGTTTTAATATCACTTGCATATTGTCTTCTGGGTTACTCCTGTACTTGATATAATTATCACTCAGTTCCCTTTTTGCTTTTCTACATTCCTTGTCAAACCACTTTGTTGGACTCTGCTTAGCCAGTCTACTGTTGGAGGAACTGCAAAGATCCAGAAGAGAAGCTATGTGCCTTGAAAACTCAGTTGAGGAGGATCTAATTAGAAACTTTTCAACTTTATCAGCAATCGGCTAGTAATTACAGACCAGCAGTGTAGCTGCAGTGTTCTGTGCTAGCCACAGCTTCTGAACATTCTTCAAGGGTAGCCCCAAGTAGAGCTCATTGCAGTAGTCCAGTCTAGATGTAACTAAGCCATGGATCACAGTGGCTAGATTTGCGTGACCCAGGAATGGAAACAGTTGATGCATCTGCTGAAGCTGGGCAAAAGCACTCTGAACCACTGCAGTCACCTGGTTTTCTAAGATGACTGCTGTGTTGGACCTGTCTTTTCAAGGGGACTATAACCCCATCCAAGACAGGAGAGACCTCAAGTCCCAGGTCTGACTTTCTACTAATACAGAGAACCTCTGTCTTATCAGGCTTAAGTTTCACCTTGTTCATGCTCATCCAACCCATTACCGACATCAAGCACCAGTTCAGAACATAAACCAAATTCTTGGAATTAGGTGGGAAAGAAAAGTAGAGCTGGGTATCATCTGCATATTGGTGGCAGAGCATCCCAAACCTCTTATGACTTTTCCCAGTGGCTTTGCATAGATACTTAATAGCATGGGGGATAAGG
>NW_015167087.1:98302-101838 GCF_001447785.1 Gekko japonicus
ACCAAACACCAACCTCTGAGGCTGCGCACCCAGATAGGACTTGAACCACCATAACATGGTGCCCCATGGTCCCAGTGCTGAGAGGCAGCTCAGTAGAATACTATGGTCAATAGTATTGAAAACTGCTGTATGATCCAGTGGAATCATATATGGGTTTATGGTCAGGAGCCTTGTAAATGGACCTCCCTTGAATTCCAACAGAGCCTTCTAGATCTTGAAAAATGCCTGAGAGTGAAGCTGACAACAAGCAACCTCAAGTGGCACATAAGCCTAATAGGGAAAAACATTCCAACCATTTGGATCCAGGTCTAGCAATGTTAGAGGCAACAGAGGATACTATTCTTCGTACTGCTAGGAGTGTTATCAGAACATGCATTTTTGCCCCCTTTGGTGAAAATATAAAGTGCTAAAATGATGTTAATGCCTCTGTTTCCACTCCTGGTCAAGAAGAACTAATAAAAGGCAGAGGGTACAAGGGGTCTAGTCAAGCAGCTAAGATACTTGGGTTGAAGATCCACTGGAGCCATGCTGAAGTCCTGGGCTGTTACAGAAGCCTCTGGATAGGTATCTAGGCTTTGTAGGCCTAGAATAATTCAGATGTATTTCCATGTAATCATGTATTCTTTTCCTAATTTCTTCCTATGCTTCCCTGTAGTCTTTCACTCTTTCTTTCAATAAGTTGCTTAACCTTTTTCAGTTAAAATTGTGAAGTCTGTTTTCCTTAGTAGTCCAGTGATTGCCTACTGAGGCTATAAAAGGACCTAATTTTGTCCATGTGAAGTGATACTTCCTGAAAGGGCCAGTTTGGTGTAGTGGTTAAGTGAGCAGACTCTAATCTGGGAGAACCGGGTTTGATTCCCCACTCCTCCACTTGCACCTGGCTGGATGACCTTGGGCAAGCCGTAGTTCTGATAAGAGCTGTTCTTGAAAAAGAGCAGTTTCTCTCAGAGCTCTCTCAGCCCCACCTACCTCACAGGGTGTCTGTTGTGGGGAAGGGGAGGGAAAGGAGTTTGTAAGCCGCTCTGAGACACCTTTGGGTAGTGAAGGGCGGGGTATAAATCCAATCTCTTCTTCTTCTTCTTGTAACCATGTTCATGGACCTATGGTAGAGATTAGAACTTTGCAGGATTATATCATACTATTCAGGAAACTGAAAAAAGCTTTAGTAGAGATGTCTTCTTGGATAGCTTCTAGGTGCCTGTTCATGCCAGAATCTTAGTTTCATGTACATTCTGATAGCTGCTATCAGGGGTCTTGTTGTAGAAAAAGAGCTGCCGGAGCTCATTAGCATAACTCATTAGCATAACTTATTTGCATATGCCACGCCCCCTGACATCACCGGAAGTGACAGAAGGCCACACCCCCTGACATCACCGGAAGTGTGTCAGAAGGCCCGGCTACTTACCCTCCTGCTTCATCCTCATTCCCAAACGGAATGAGGATCGAAGCAGAGGGCGGGGTAAAGAAGGGGGCGGGGCTTCACCACGTGACCGCCCCGCCCCCTAGAGGTTCTCTTCCGGAGCTCCGTACCTGAGAGCTCCCCCCCGACTAGAGCCCTGGCTGCTATGGAATTAGGTTTTGAATTGTATTGGGGAGGCAAGTGATATGCAAAGAGGTGGCAACACAATTGGTTGAATTTGGATTTAACTTGTGGTTGTATGTTCTGAAGTTTTTTCCCATTCTGGTAGCTGTTATTTGTGTCAGAAAAGTCCATAATAAAAATTTTGTTTTCCTGGGAACTAGGCTTTGCTGCACGTTATGAACCTTCAGACATTTGTGGATGATGAAATTAGTGTATTTACAATGTATTTTGGGTTTAAATGCGAGGTATGCTTCTGGAAGTGGCAATAAAATGTCTATCAGGGCTTCAGGGTTCTGGCTTTCAGTAATAGAGGTGTCTCTCTCATGGATTGACATAGCAAAGGGGCTTGTATAGATTGATGAGGCTGTGGGCTATGCCATGGAGGGCCACCCAGGACGTACAGGCCACAGCAGAGAACTCAGAAAAAACGTGATCCACTGATGAAGGAAATGGCAACCCACTCCAGTATCTTTGCCAAGAAAACCCCGTGGACAGTAACAAAAGGCTAAAAGATATGATGCCGGCTGATGAACCCCTCTGGTCGGAAGGTGTCCAATATGCTACTGGGGAAGAGTAGAGGGCAAGTACAAGTAACCCCAGAAAGAATGAAGTTGCTGGGCCAAAGCCAAAAGGACTCTCAGCTGTGGATGTGTCTGACAGTGAAAGGAAAGTCCAATGCTGCAAAGAACAATACTGCATAGGAACCTGGAATGTAAGATAAGATCTATGAATCGAGGTAAGCTTGACGTGGTCACAAATTAGATGGCAAGATTGAACATCGACATCCTGGGAATCAAAAACTAAAGTGGACAGGAATAGGCAAATTTAACTCAGAAGACCATTATATCTACTACTGTGGCCAAGAATCCAATAGAAAAAAATTGTTAGGCCTTTATAGTCAACAAGAGAGTGAAAAAGGCAGTAATGGGATACAATCTCAAAAATGACAGAATGATCTCGGTCTGAATCCAAGACAAAGCATTCAACGTCACAGTAATCCAAATCTATGCCCCAACCACTTATGCAGAGGAGGCTGAAGTGGACCGGTTTTATGAAGACCTCCTAGAACTAACACCCAAAAAAAGATGTCCTTATCATCATAGGGGACTGGAATGCTAAAGTAGGAAGTCAAAAAGTAACCGGAATAATGGACAAGTTTGGACATGGAGAACAAAATGAAGCAGGGCAAAGGCTAACAGAGTTTTGTCGAGAACACACTGGTCATAGTGAACACCGTCTTCCAATAACCTAAGAGGTGACTCTACAGAGGTGACTCTACACATGTATACCACCAGATGGGGAACACCAAAATCAGATTGATTGTATCATTTGCAGTCAAAGATGGAGAAAATGGCTGGTTTGGAGGGTGGAGTCTATGGCATTGTACCTGTCTGAGATCCCACCCCTCCTCAAACCTCACCTTCTCCAGGCTCCACCCCCCAAATCTCCATGAACTTCCCAACCTGGAGTTGGCAACCTTATCTCCTTCCCAGCCAAGCATCAACCTGCCATTATCTGTCCCTCTGATTTCAGCTTTGCATCTCCTCCCCCCTCCCTCCTCGAGATCAGTTGTAATTCTGAGTGATTTCCACCCCTCTCCTGAGATTGGGAACAGTGGTTCCCCAGAAGGGAATGGCTGGTTGGGAGGGTGGAGTCTATGGCACTGAACCTTTCTGGGGTCCCACCCTTCCTCAAACCTCACCCTCTCCAGGTTCGATCCCTCAAATCTCCAGGAATTTCCCACCTGGAGTTGGCAACCTTATCTCCTTCCCAGCCAATCCTCAACCTACCTTTATTTCCCCCTCTCTCTTCAGCTTTCCGTTCCCCCACACACACACCTGCAGCCTCTCCCGTGCTCTGAAGCCCTGACAGCCAGAGTCCACCATTTTCCATGCTCTGAAGCCCTGACTGCCACAGAGTCCGCTATTTTCTCCAGGGGAACTGATCTCTGCCT
>NW_015167087.1:102051-129154 GCF_001447785.1 Gekko japonicus
ACCCTACAGGCCGGCCTCTGGCTTTCTGTTCTAGCTTCTCTATCTCCGGCCTAAGAGAGCCGGGTTCCCCCACGTCTCTGGTCAGCACAGGCAGCAGGAGCCTTTCCTAACCTCCTGTAGGATGAAGACGGCCTCCTCCTTGGATGGGCTGCAGACTATATTGATGCCGCCACATGTGTTGGGACAATCCCTGTTTTCCCACCCTTTTCTGCCTTGGGGCAGCTGGGAACTGTAGTCTAGCAGATGAGGAAGCCCCATTCAACCCAGTGAGTGATACCTCTCTGGAACTACACCTCAATTAAACCTTATGGCGGAACATTTTAAACGAACAACCACAGACAGCAGCCCAGCAGCCATCTTACAAACACAGGTAACTGCCATTTTGTTACACCTACCAACAGCCACTGAGGGAAAAGTCCTACACAGGAGGCAAGCAGGAGAAGTGTCTTCGTCAAAGAGACAAAGCCATTTGCCAGGAATTCTGACAGCAGAGTGGCTGAAGGAGGAATGGGCGGGGAAGAGGAGCAGACCCACCCCCGGCCAATGGCACGCAAGTAATCCTGAGTGGCAGCTGACGGGCCAATGGCTGAGGTAGTGCATGGACTCCTGCCACCCCATTGGAGGGAACCCACCCCAACTCAGCTTTATATATATAAGGATATATATATTTTCCATAATTTCTTTAAAGGTTAATGAACAAATGACAGAATGTAAAAATAGCACTGCTTGATAGAAGTCCATAAGTAAAAGCTGCAGTTTTTACCCCTATGTTGTTGAGGCAGCTTTCAATCTTAAAATCTGGTTAGTACTTTCAGATAATACTGTTTTTGTCAGTATTGTCAGTACTTTAGAGTAACACACTTAAGAACCTTGAGCAGGATTGTGCATTTCCATACTGAAGGTTCTGAACTTGTACCTTTTAGCATACCAAATAAATATTTTGTAGTAGTTGAACTTACAAATTATTAGGATCATTTTTAATAAAAAAGCTGGGCTTTCCATTGTGTTTGAGCCATTGTGTTTGAGCCACACTGAATAACTTTAATAGATTATAAGCACTGCAACCCTACAAGTTAATTCAGCAAGATCAGAGACCCTCCTCATAAAGCAGACTTTTATCTCATCTCTTTCTCTCACTTGTTCTCCCCCCATCCCAATCAGCAACTAGCTTGCTTTTTCTAAGTTTGGGGTAACTGAGGAAATTTATTTTCACCCCCTCCTTTCCCCATCCTTTTCCTGCTTCTTCTGGCCAATGGGCCAGAAATGAGCCAATCTCTTTGTTCCCTGTTCTACTGACCTCCCCCTCCTTTCCCCAGGCTTTGCCATCTATGCTGCTTCTAAAGCATCCATAGCACTCCCAGGGGAAAGACTGAGAAATGTGGTTCTCCACATGTTTCACATCATGTATATATGAGTGATTTAAGAATTCAGGGGCAATGACATTTGCCTACATGCTAAAGGTTAGCATTATAAGCTTCCATAACTTGAATTTCTGCAATATCTCAGTAAACAATGAACGCCTAAACAACAAAACCATATTCTGTGACAGCCACCTCCAAGCCATGTACTGCCCCAACCTTCGCTGGGTCAGTGACTGAATCTTAATATTCAAATACTACAGTGCTTATCTGCTGGTTTCTTGTTTGAAAGCCATAGCAGAGGAACTAATTATAATACTACAGATTTATATAATAAGTAATTAATTTAGGTGCCTTTTTAACCAATTATTATTTTGGTTCTAACACATCCGTTCTTAACATTGTTATTACTTTAATGTAGCAATGTGCAGATTGGTATACAATACAAGTGTGCACACTGCTGTTTCACAATAATGTATTTACATAATATTACTAGAGTTTACCATTTCCCCCCAATGTGTTTCAATATGTGTTTCACAATACAAGAACCCGTGGGCACTCCATGAAATTGCTGAGCGGTCGGGTTAGAACGGATAAAAGGAAGTACTTCTTCACCCAAAGAGTGATTAACACTTGGAATTCACTGCCACAGGAAGTGGTGGCAGCTACAAGCATGGACGGCTTCAAAAGGGAATTAGATAAGCATATGGAGCAGAGGTCCATCAGTGGCTATTAGCCACAAGGTATAGATAGGGACTCTGGGGCAAGTGATGCTCTGTCATCTTGGTGCTTGGGGGGGGTCAACAGTGGGAGGGCTTCTAATGTCCTGGCCCCACTGGTGGACCTCCTGATGGCACTGGTATTTCTGGCCACTGTGGGATACAGAGTGTTGGACTGGATGGGCCTTTGGCCTGATCCAACATTGGCATCTCTTATGTTCTTATGTTCTTAATATACCTAAAGTCGTTTTTTTAAATTTCAGACTGGATAATAGTTATAGACACATTATAATATAGTGTAACAACTGATTCAAATATGTCTTTTACTCAATATTTGATGACTTACAGCTGAATATGAAAGTGGTTAATTTAATAAGGTTATACTGTATTATTATTAGACAAAGATAAATGATAGACACATGGATTTTGGAACTGCCCTACCATAAAATGGATATGGAATACAGTTATTCAGAGGGAAACTCCCAGGCTTTCATTCTTAGCTATTGATTGAGTTCTTGCTAGCTTTTCAATAAATGGAGGATGACACTAAAAAATATTGGGTTGGATCCAGCCAGCTTTTTCAGTTTTACCTAATTCACTTTACTCTAGCCCCCATCCAGCATAGCTTTTGTACATACAGATCCCAGGATCCTTATCATAGCCATTTTAGTAGTCCAAAAGACCTCTACCTTCTTTTCACCTGTGAAAAAACTGATTGTGTCTAAATATTGTTTTTTAAAAATATTTATTTAGCTGAATCAGATTTTCTAATCTGATTAAGCTGCCAATCTAGCTGATCCCAAATAAAAACCAATATTATTCGGCTTTTATTCGGGCTCAGGTTCACTAGCAAAAGTGGCATGAGTTCATCCAGCTTCCAGGTGAACTTGCACCACTTCTGGGGTCCTCATATGTGGCTTGGCTTTGCAAAAGCCATTTAAAAGGAAATTATATCCCTTCCCTTCATTCACTGAGGTGTGCCACCGCCATGGCACAACTGGGGGGGGGAGAAAAGGGGTTTAAAGAGACTTTACATCTCAGCAAGTGAAGGGAAGGCATTTAAAACAATCAACTGACAGGCGAACCCACCACACTGTTCAGTTTAAACGGGAGGAAGCGATTTCAGCACTCCCTTTTGCTCTCCCTGCTCCAAAGGTGGGGGGAGTGAAACAAAAGTGTTTTAATGGCTTCTTGCAGTACTGATATTGGGATTTGGGAATATTAGTATATACTGATATTTTCCAGATTTGCTATACTCAAACCCAAAAAATATCATTTTTTGTGTGTACACCGCTAATATGGACTGAGAACCACTGAGTCAATACAAACTATTCATAAAGGCAAATGATATCATATATAGTCCTCTACCGTATATGGGTACTGTGGAAATCTTCCTGGAGTGATTTGGTGAAAAGGCTTGGTTGTTTCCTTGACCTGATCAAAAGCTAGCATCTAGCAAAAGTTAGCAAAGATTAGAATGAATTCAGTTTTACCTAATTCACTTTACTCTAGCCCCCATCCAGCATAGCTTTTGTACATACAGATCCCAGGATCCTTATCATAGCCATTTTAGTAGTCCAAAAGACCTCTACCTTCTTTTCACCTGTGAAAAAACTGATTGTGTCTAAATATTGTTTTTTAAAAATATTTATTTAGCTGAATCAGATTTTCTAATCTGATTAAGCTGCCAATCTAGCTGATCCCAAATAAAAACCAATATTATTCGGCTTTTATTCGGGCTCAGGTTCACTAGCAAAAGTGGCATGAGTTCATCCAGCTTCCAGGTGAACTTGCACCACTTCTGGGGTCCTCATATGTGGCTTGGCTTTGCAAAAGCCATTTAAAAGGAAATTATATCCCTTCCCTTCATTCACTGAGGTGTGCCACCGCCATGGCACAACTGGGGGGGGGAGAAAAGGGGTTTAAAGAGACTTTACATCTCAGCAAGTGAAGGGAAGGCATTTAAAACAATCAACTGACAGGCGAACCCACCACACTGTTCAGTTTAAACGGGAGGAAGCGATTTCAGCACTCCCTTTTGCTCTCCCTGCTCCAAAGGTGGGGGGAGTGAAACAAAAGTGTTTTAATGGCTTCTTGCAGTACTGATATTGGGATTTGGGAATATTAGTATATACTGATATTTTCCAGATTTGCTATACTCAAACCCAAAAAATATCATTTTTTGTGTGTACACCGCTAATATGGACTGAGAACCACTGAGTCAATACAAACTATTCATAAAGGCAAATGATATCATGTATAGTCCTCTACCGTATACGGGTACTGTGGAAATCTTCCTGGAGTGATTTGGTGAAAAGGCTTGGTTGTTTCCTTGACCTGATCAAAAGCTAGCATCTAGCAAAAGTTAGCAAAGATTAGAATGAATGTATGGCAGGTTTTCTCTGACTATAAAACCTTAGGTGATACTTGTTTTATAGCAGGATGACTGCTGCAATCCATGTGATTGTACCTTGTATTTGTCTAATACTATTATGCATCCTAATTAAGTAAACCTGCAAATGTTGTGTGTCTTCATTAAAGAACTGAAATTCACTGTTTCAAACCATGGCTGTGAACAGCTGCTTAACTGAGAAACATATTTTGCTAATTCTTTGTAGTGTCTGATTTGCTTATCTCCACATTTATTGCAAGAGATAATTAGAACATTTATATCATGGATGTTTTTAAATGTACAATCAATAATATCTGTAATTATCTTAAATGAAAAATTTATTATAAAGAGTTTTATTGATAAAAATTAGGGAATGCTGGTGGAGAATTTTTTATGTGCTCTAAATTGGGGGTGGAAAATTCTAAAATTCCTGATTTGTAGCCATAAACTATTCTTTTGAAAAAGTCTACACTTAATTCCTGCAGCCATAAAATAAAATATAGTCACTGTCATAGTTGTAATGTATTTGGGGTGGTCATCTTTCAATTTTTAATCATGATTCCTGTAATTTATTCCATTCTGATATGTGGTTTAGATTACAGCAATGGACTTTAGTCTCTGGCATTCTGGGAGACTGCTTGGGAAATGTATGTTGACAGTCTCTAATCTTGTTTAAAGACATTAGCCACAGGGAGCAGGTTATACTCATACTTTGAAACTTGGCTGATATTGTTACTTCTAGGTAGGAGTGTGTGTTCAGATGTATCTGAGCTGAAATGTACCTGAAAAATACCTTATTGGTGTCTTTTGGGAATATTACAGAATCCCAGAGCTTTCTGGGTTTTTTTCAGGGAAACTGGAAAAAAATCTAGAAAAAAATTCTGGGTATATTCTGGAATGACTGGGTATATATATATATATATATATATATATAGAGAGGCGGGAGCAGATTGCTCCCACCTCTCAGCTTTGAGCTTCTACTGTGGCCCCTTTAAAGTTTAAAGATCCTGGGGCTGGCAGCTTCGGCAGTTTGGTTTAAAGCCAGCCCCAAGCTGAGCCAGCGGCACACCTGGTTCTTGGGTTTAAACCAGGCTCCCCACCGGCTCCCCACCAGCACACCTGGTTCTTGGGTTTAAACCAGGCTCCCCACTGGCACACCTGGTTCTTGGGTTTAAACCAGGCTCCCCACCGGCTCCCCACTGGCACACCTGGCTCTTGGGTTTAAACCAGGCTGCACAGTAAGCCAACCCAAGGAGCAGCTGTGTGGGGGCTGGCTTCTCCTGCAGCCCAGCTTAAGCCCCAGGATCAGCTGTACTCCCCACCAGCTCAGCTTTAGGCTTGCTTTTTAGTTTTCTCCTTGGGTCTACTGAATCTGGAAAAAAATGGGATTTCCAAAAAATCCCAGATCAGAACACTGTACTGGGATTGGGATTCAGGATTTTTTGGGAATACGGAAAATTTTGGGGGTCCAATAGACCCGAACTGAAAAATACCAGTTAAAAAAATTGCACACCCATATTTGCAGATCAAATTTGTGTTATTTATATTGATCTGTAAAAATTTACATTGGCCATTACCTGTGGGTTAATGTCTTAGGCTTGCTTCCTAGCCCCCAAGTGTGGTAGTGCATTGAAACAGCATTTCAGGTGGGTTTTTTAAAAAATTCTGTCAACTAGAGATGACCTTTAATCTCTAAAAAAGTTTTTGGAGTTTGCATCTCACTGTCTGCTTTACAATACATTTGTTTCTTACAAATTAGAAAGAGGTTTTTATTGTTTACATTACTGTGTGCTCTTAAAATTTGTAAAGAATCAGTAAAGGATAGAAGCATGATAATAAAATTCTGCAGAAAGCAACAACGAAGAAGAGGAGGGGAGGAAGAGATTAGATTTATACCCCACCACTCGAAGTCTCAGAGCAGCTTTCCCTTCCCCTCCCCACAACAGACGCCTTGTGAGGTAGGTGGGGCTGAGATAGCTCTGAGAGAACTGTCCCTGAATGAACAGCTCTGACAGAACTATGGCTTGCCCAAGGTCATCCAGCAGCTGCAAGTGGAGGAGTGGGGAATCAAACCCAGTTCTCCCAGATTAGAGTCTGCACACTTAACCACTACACCAAACACATTTCTAAAGACGTGTGAATCTGAGAAGATAAGGCATGATAGAAATGTTCTAAATAAATAATGATACTGTGTTTAGATATTCAAGTACACTTACAGGTCATGTATATTGTAGAAATTTAATATCTTTAAAATATTCTTAGATTATCTCAACAAATGTACATGGGATGGGTGAAATTATTAATTTCAGAAAGATGTGTATCCACAGCTATTTTTTAAGTCACAGGCATGTGCAAAAGTTAAATGTTTTTTTTTTTGGGGGGGGGGTTGTAAATGCAACAAAAAGAACAGAAATAACTTAGGAAGTGTCACACCCCACCTGTCCCTCATGGATCCTGCCACCTTCGGCCATCGTGCCCTCATCCCCTGGAGTACCTTGGAGGGCTCAGAAAGAGAGGGAAGGGGATTGACTCACCTCAGTCCTCCTCCTCTCAACTAGAACACCCTTGGCAGCAGCCCTGGCATCCAGCTAGCATCCTCCCCGACTTTTGTTAACGGGCCTTATTTTATTTCCCTTTCCTGCACCTAAGTCCTACCTCTCTCTCCTCCCCAGGCCTCCTGGCCCTGCCCATCAGGGCTGCCCCACCCCTCCCTGCTGGGCTCCTCCAGGGCTGGCTGCAGGGGCCCCACTCACCTATCCCACTGTAGCATGGGACATGCCCGTCTCGACCCCTACTGGGCTGGGGTGGTCTTCTGCTTTGGGCTATGGCTGCTTCTGCAAGGTTGTGGGGCATGGGGCCTGTTGCTGGGCCCATCACTCGTGGACAGGCCCCGCCATGTCAGACGGCTTCCCCTGGGTCTGCATCAGGTCTGGACCTGCCGCCGCCTCCAGCACTGGAGCAATTGGTGCCACAGCCCTCACTACCTTTCTCCTCCCCGATGTCCTTCACATCTGTGGGTCCCATGTCATGAAGGGCTTTGATTTATTTATTTATTTATTTATTTATTTATTTATTTATTTATCAAATTTATACTCCAGCCAGCTCAGGGCAGCTTACATAAAAATAAGACACATAGATAACAGTTAAAACAGTCGTAAAACCTTCTAAAACCATCTGACATTATAAAGTGCTAGTAATAATTATTTAACGATGACAGTCATTATTCGATGATCTATTCTCACAGTTGGCTCATGGATCTTTCCTTTGGGCAGCTGGCACAGGCTGTTGGAGATTCCAGGGGGCGGGGGCCATAACCAGCACCTTTAAAGGCCATAACAAGCACCTTGAATTAAACTCAGAAACAGATTGGCAGCCAAATTAGCTGTTTCAAAATGGGCAACACATTTCTGACAGCTAGCCCCTGACAGTAGTCAGGCTACCATATTCTGGACCATTTGTAGTTGACTTATACTGTGTCTCAGTGACAAAGGTGAACTACAAACACAGTAAATAAATATAGTGGGAAATTAAGTGGCTACATAACTAGGGTTGCCAGGTATTATTTTCACCGCAGCGGGGGACTCCCGGCTGGCAGCTAGAGAGTGTGCGCCGCACCCACGTCACTCGGAAGTGACGCGACCACGCTGGACACACTGGGGGCGGGGCCACAACCATCCAAAGGAAAACCATAGAGTTTTCCCTCGGATGACCGTGGCCTTGCCCCCAGCGTGCCCGGCGTGGTCGCGTCACTTCCGGGTGACGTGCATGTCGGGGTGGGGTTCCCCCAAGGCAGGGAACGGGCCTCCGGGGCGTCCGTTTCCCCGCCCCCCGGGGGGACTTGGCAAGCCTATACATAACCAATATATTAATAAATGGAAAGTTTCTTAAGAATGATGATAGTCTGATGTTTAGCGACAAAGGCCATTGTACTAAGGAAGGGAGATTTGTGTGGTCCAAACCTGCACTGCATCCATAATGTCAAGTTGAAGTACATGTGCTAGTTGACTGATCTGATACTTCTCTCTGCCAGCAAGCATCATTACATCCCATACCGCAATCATCTGTATGCATTGGAAGTTAGAATAAACAATTTGACAGAGAATCTGTTTTCTGTGTTTCTGTGAAACTATCAGATAGTTTTGGAGAAAATGTAATGTCTCAATTTATATACCTCAATCAAATAGCAAAAGAACTGTTGGATGCAGCCAAAAGTGTTAGTGTGTAAAACAGTGTGATTTCCCCTGGAAACAGAGGCAGTCATTGGATTTCTATTTATTGTGCAGTTCGGTTCTTGCACATTAAAAACCACCTAAGTTCCAAATGTCTGTTGTAATTCTAAGGTTAGTTCTAATAATGACAGATCAGTAGTACTTAAGTATACTACTGTGATTGACCTAGTCACTTAAGGTTGCCAACTCTGGGTTGGAAATTAGTTGCTGTAGATTTTCAGGGATGTGTGGCTGTGGTCTTGGCATTGTAGAACCTGACATTTCGCCAGTAACTGTGACTGGCATCCTCAGAGGTATAAACACAGAAAGATGGAATACTCTCTGTGTCAAGGTGAGAAGAAAATGGTAGGTGGTAAATTTATATCTACTCCAGAAGGTGGGTAGGGCTGAGTCATTGTCTTGTAGGAGTTCCCCAGGCTATGGACATGCTAATGGAGGAGCCATTCTGGGTTGGAAAATTCCAGAGGACAGAATTTGGGGAGGGAAATGAGCTCATCAAGGATGTAATACCATATAGCCCACCCTCCAAAGCTGCAATTTTCCCCCAGGGATCTCTGTCGTCTGTCTGGAGATCAGTAGTAATTCTGGAAGAACTACAGCCCCCACCTGAAGGCTGGCAAAACTAGTCACGCCAAGGCACATTTTCTTTTTCTTCTTGGTTTATGGAGAGAGATACCAATGCTCATAGTTTAGCATAGATTCTAACACTATAAAGGAGTATGCTAAAATACTTTGGTAGTGTATGTTCAGAGAGTATATGCTTACAAAATTCCAGGGATTCTTGGGTTGTTGCGAAATGTCTAAAATTGCTTGCAATAGTGGATAGGCGATTCTAGTGCCGTAATAACTTTGTTTGCAGTTGTAGATACTTTCTAGCATTGCTTGGTGGTACATTTCTGTTTCAGATACTCATAAGAAGAGGCTGCCACCGAGCATGGATCTGCGTTTTTGAGATACCTGTGGATAATATATGACCCAGCCTTACAAGAACAGGGCATGTGGATTAGTTCTTAACCTTGAAAAGATATACTTCTAATAAAGATTAGTTTATTTGTAGATGTGTGTATTTCATCTCTTAATGATCTTTCCTCTTGGGATTAGATATTACTGTAGCTTTGCTGCATAGTGTGATTGTTAGCATTTTTATATCCCTGGCAATGTTTCTCAGTGGAACTGTACAAGTCTCAAAGGAGCTCAGCAGTGTTTAAGTGCTTGAATAAGGGGCTGAAGTGTCTTGTCCTTTATATGTGTCTTACAATAGCAAATACCAGATTGAGGCCCAGGGAACAAGATACTTCGCTGCTTTACTCTTCCTCTCAGGGTACCATGTTGTTAAATAAATGGTAGTTTATCTGGAGTTCAGTGAAGTATTCTGGACAAGATGATTGGTGGAGCTGCTGGTTTACCAAGACTACTCTGACTGCTGGTGGTTCTAGTTCTGATTCTAAATGTTCTTGTCATGATATATTTAAATGTGTAGCTTAACCCATCCCAAAATCTTGGCCAGATAAGAAGCAGCTAATTATGTATATCTCTGTGTGAATTAACAATTAACATTCTATCACATTTTAGACCTGCCCAAGGAGCTTAGGTACATGGTTCTCTCCTCTTCAGTTATGTCCTCACCCTGAAAGATGGAGAGAGTGTGACTAGCCCTAGATCACCTTGTGGTTCTCTAGTCACTATGTCACTGTGGCTTAAGACCACCAGAACCCTATTAAAAAGAGGACAGCTATGCCCAGGATAAATTTTGCTTAGTGGTGTGTCATGGGACCCTCCTGGTCCCACACTGCTCTGGCCTCATGGCCATGCTCATTACATCTACAGTTAATACAGTCATGTTCAGCAAATTTACTTCGAAGATGCAAACCTTATGCTCAGGTTGCGAAGGCTGCCAGCCAGGTGTTTTTCCAACTTCACCAGGTTAGGCAGCTGGCTCCCTACCTGTCTCGCCCGAATCTAGCCACAGTAATCCATGCAATGGTCACCTCCAGGTTAGACTACTGCAATTAGTTCTACATGGACCTGCCCTTGTGCCTGACCTGGAAGCTTCAACTGGTCCAAAACACAGCTGCGCAGGTCCTTACTGGGACTCTGCGGATGGCACATATTCAGCCAGTGCTGCATGAGCTGCATTGGCTTCCAGTGGAGCACCGGATCAGGTTCAAGGTTTTGGTTTTGACCTTTAAGGCCCTTAGCAGCAGTCAGGGACCTACATATCTTCGGGACCGCCTCTCCGTGTATGCCCCTGGAAAAGCATTACGCTCAGGAAATAAGAACTTCCTGGTGGTCCCTGGCCTGAGAGAAGTCCAGCTGTCCTCGACCAGGGCCACGGCTTTTTCAGCCCTGGCCCCTGCCTGGTGGAATGCTCTGCTAGAAGACATTTGTGCCCTGTGGGAGTTGTTACCATTCCACAGGGCACGCAAGGCAGAGATGTTCCGCTGGGCCTTCGGTTGAGGACAGCAATGAGGGTAGCTTTTGGCACTCTCACACAAGTCCCTATCTCTCGTAACCCCTCCCCCCAGGGAGGCTGGGGTGTGGGAGTTTTTTCTGGCATCTTATATATGATGTATTTCTACCACTTCGATCATGTTGTTTTATGTATAGGTATTTATTGGCTTGTTTTAATTTATTTTAATCTGAGATTGTGTATTATCCTGTTGTAAACTGCCCTGAGCCGAACTTGTAGGGAAGGGAGGCCTAGTAAATCCAATTTAATAAATAAATAAATGGGCATCCACACAATATTACATTTTTCCATGGTTCAGGTGAATTCAAATTTTACCAAGACAACCTTTTCAAATTTAGAGTTTCACAGGCATAAAATCAGCCCAAATCAGGTCAGTGACAACTTCATGTCACACAAGGTTTATAACCTTGACAGCAGCCATTCTTCATGGGTAATTATGTCAGCTCCAAATAATGAGCTTTTCTGTAGACAATTTTGAATGCTCTATGGATAATTCAGACCAATCAGTTTTGCAGATTTGAACATTATAGTTTAGAATGAATCCAAATGGTGAATATTTTAAATGTAACATAAAAATTATGTGTCTTGATTTTATAGTTTTACTATTATTCAAATATATCCTTAACATATATAAATTAGGTAATGTTTTCCTGAACAATATTTATGGCTATTTGTTGTTGAATACACTGCAGACATTTAGCAAAATGAAAGGGAGACCTTAAATATTTTTATTCAAGCAGTCATTTAAAAAATTTCATACTTTTTGACACTGGCTTTTATGCACAAACTAAAAGGTAGGAAGAATGGCCTACTTCTGTCTGTTCTCATTACGCCATCCGTTCTATGTGCAGCTCCATCTTTTCACTCTGTTTGCCTAGTGGGATATTAAAGGTTCTGTAATTATTTCAATAAATCAGGGGTTATCGATTCCCCCCCCCCCTATTTACTTGTTTCCTAGCAAAACCTGTTTCTATACTGAAGGACAGCAACTTTTGGGGGGTAATACTTTGATGTGATACATATTTAAGGGCCAGCATTGTAGCCTATCTAGCCACATTAACACAATATTTACACCTGATTTAAACTTGGTGATATTGCATGCAATCTTAGTGTTTAGAATACAGGGTTGTTAGGCTGCTTTCAGTATTGTTTAACTTAAACATTTAAGGTTGGGAGGCATTAAATATTTTTTGAACTATAACTAGCATTGTTTATGGAACAGCACAAATGGAGTCTTAAGTTTTTTTAATATCATAATAAACTTTCCTGTAAACATACTGTCTTACTAATTATACTTAACATGGACTAGGACCAGAAGACAGAGGAATGCACACACACTAAGATTGTATCCATACAATGCAGATACATTGTGACCACTCCTGTCTTCTGTAGGAACCAAGACTCTTTCACCTCTGAACACTTGGAAATTCTCAAAGTCAGATGATTAGTCGCTATTATGTACTTTAACTGCCAGCAGTTGTACTGAACTAAGGCAGAGAAGGATCTTGCCTAGCCCATGCTACCTACATAGTTTAAATGAAAGGTGATAATAATTGAACCTAGGAGCTTTTATATGTAAAGCATATATACTACCATAACACACCCTGGTTGAACCTTTTATGAGAGTGGTGGGCTGGGGAATATTTGGGTCAGAGCCATCTGTTTGGTCTCTGAAAGACCACACTTCTTCAGATATGAAAGGGCAAACACTACATTGGATAGTCTGACCCAAACCAAAAAAAAGGCATGCATGGCATCTGAGTCTGGGAAGAGTAGTCCCTCTGTGGACTAGACCTTCACTGTGCAAACTTCATAACCAGTAATAACTGTAGAAAAGCTATTTTGGGAAAGTGAAGAAGTGGCATAGACTGCTACCAGGGGGATAAAGATTTGCAATTCACATCAAATATTGCGTCACAGAATGGAGTAAATAAAGTTTTAATTCATGGAAGATTGATTACCATGAATGAAAGCTGGGATATTGGGAAATGTTTTGTGAATTGCTTTTTCTTTGAGTCATCTCTGTTAATAAATATCTGATAATAATCTGTTAATAATATCTGATGACTTCCATGCAGTAGCTTAGTACTACAATAGGTGAAATTCTTCTGGAGAGTTCAGGGATAGAACTTGGGGCTTTCTGTATGTGATATAGGAACATGACACATTTTGACATTTGCAAAACATAATACAAATTACGTAGATTCTGATGCATAATAGCATACCTTTGTTATTTTTCTCAAAAGAAAACTAATGACTCTTTCTGATCAAAGCTTAAATGTTTGTCAATACACTGGCGGTGAAATGTGCCCCCTACTATTTGTGTGTACAGATAACAGAATTCCCATAAAGCCTTTCAAATTAGCCTGCTTTTTGGACTAATTTTAAAGGGGTAACCTAACCATGTTAGCCTGTTGCACTCTTGAGGGAGATCTTAAAGGCCCACAAGACTCATTGTGGCACATGCTCTTGTAGACCAGAGCTTATTTTGTCAGATGCCTCTCAGAGCTAGTCCATAAAAGCTTATATAACAAAAAATTCATTATCATCTATTTCTGCATTTAGAAAAGTGAAACAAAGTGTGTACCTATTTTTTTTTCATTTCCCTTTCACCCATGCATCTGATATCTCAGAAGCTTTGCCCTGTGGAGAGAACAATTTGGAAACCCCAGCAATGGGTGCTAACTGCGTATGTAAGAATCAAAAGTAGTAAGATTTTGCGTTTAACAGCAGCAGTGGAGACCTGAAGTGAAAGTATCAAGGAAGGTTTTGTCATGTTAAGGTATTTTCCAAAATCATAGGAACTGGCGGTTGCACTCTTGGGTTGCATATTTAAATAGTACAGTTTTGTCAGTTTCAAGTAGGTGTGCCAATTGCATTCTTTAAGCAATGGTAATGACCATTTTAGTTGAACAAAGAATACAGTTACAGTTGATAACCAGTGTCCTTCCTGGAAGTGTGTTTGAGAAACTCCCCCCCTATATGACTGATATAGCTTCTGAAGCGTGAGAAGAAAACATTTTTCTTGTTTTGTTTGTCTAGTTTTATGGTGGTTGTAAAGAAGAATAAAATAAAGTTATAGAGCTGAGACAAGAGGAAACCAAGAGCTTTTTCCATTCACCTTATTACTGAGCTGTGGTTGCAAGAACTTCCTTTTTCTGTTATCAAAACCTCTCAGCTAAAATGTCAGTTAAATATGCTAAATAGCTCAACTCTTCTAGGGGAAAGGAAATAGTTTAGGGACTACTGACCTTGATTGGCTGTGGAATATTAAAAAACAAAACATATGGGTTAAGGGTAATAAGGGTGATTCCCAGTATTCATGGTATGTCAAAAATTTAAAAACATACCTTTCTTATAATGGGAAACATAGTTTAAACACATTCTAAAGATTCTGAGTGCTTTAAAGTAGACTGCTATATAAAAAGTATGTCCCATTAGGGCTCTTCAGTAAGAGACCCATTAGGAAGTACTATTGAAGAGATTGCATACAGTCAGATTTTATAGCCACAGAAGTTGTGTGATTAAACAGTTAGGCAAGGGTGGCTGAGTGTTGCTGCATGATTATTGTGTGACTCAAATGAAGATAGAAGGCAGGAGCCACAGGCTGGATGAACAGAGCCACTCAAGAAGTGTGATAATTGCCCTGAAATGTACTGCCTTAAGTTGTCTTGCCACTGTGACAGAAAATTTCTTCATAATCGAAAGGAAAAAGGAACTTGCTGGGAAATGGAGACATGGATATGACATAATAGACAGACAATCAGAAATTCTGACTCATGTCTACATTTCTAAAGCCTTTTCAGAATGTCAGATGCTATTTAATTTGGCTGACTTGGCTGAAATCTGGCTCCAGAATATTGCCCCATGAATAGGCTTTGAAGGATCATATTTGTGCTGCTAAAGGTCACTGACCTGACCTGAATGGATGAGAATTGCATTATTTAATTTTGTAAAATCATGCTTTATAATTTTCCATAATTGGCTAATTTGGTTCAGTACAGTTTTAAATTTTGTGTTAGGTTTGAATTATATGTAATGTGGCATTATATTTAAACAAAGTGTATCCCATCCCAAACTGCTTTTCTGACATAGTTGCCTGGTTAGGGATGCACTAGGTGGAAGAGGAAGGATACCAAAAGAGAAACAACAAACACACACCCCTCCTTGCTACGTGGGTCTTCTGCACTATGTTGCATAGGCAGCAGCTGTTTTGCGGTGGGGAAAGGATAGGGATGCCAGCCTCCAGGTGGGACCTGGGGATCCCCTGGAATTACAGGTCATCTCTATATTACAGAGATCAGTTCCCCTGGACAAAAGGGATGCTCTGGAAGGTGGACTCCATGGCATTGTACCCCACTGGGGTCTCCCCTGTTGATTTACTTCTGAATAGTTTTATTAAGAACGTTAAACTTTGTTGGTCTTAAAGATGTCACTGGACTCAAAATTTGTTCTTTTAAACTTGGTTAGTGATTTTAGTGTGGATCTTTTACAGGTTTGTATCTTTTACAGGTACCACCTGGAGGCTGGCATCCCTATCCTTTCCCCACCGCAAAACAGCTGTTTATTTTAACTGTATATTGTTTTAACTTTTATGAAGAAACTGCCTCGAGTGAATTGTGCTGTATGTGCAGGATATAAATGTTTAAAATAAATGTCCATATAGAGCATCACTCTACAGCAGCAGTTCTTGGTGGGTCCCACATATACAGTCTACATTTGTAATTCACAAATTCTGATCAATGGTTCAGAACATGCTGTCAAAATGCCCTTCCCTTTTGTTAAAATGCCTCCTTATATCCTGATTGTACTATGCAAAAACAACTGCCCTCACCACTTCTGGTCACTCTTCAGGTGAGTGCTTAAGAGGACAAATGTACATCTCACATGTGCATAGTTACATTACCCTCCTTGTATTTGGGCAGTGGTGTGTCTGCCAGGATAACTCACAGAGCTGAACTTCTCTTCATGGCTATCCAAAAAGCATTGCCATATACTGAATATGTACTGGATTGTCCACTGGCTATTTTTGCTACTATGTTTTAACAAAGCAATTCTTCTAGAATATACTTGAAAGGGCATCTTACTAATTGAAAAGAGTTTAATTTAAATTTTAATTTAATGTTAATTTGCTTTTTGAGTTCTCAGATTTTTATTAGTAACATAGAGCAAAATAAAACCAAGGGCCAACATTTTTATATTCTTTCCATTTTATGTAGCTTTCTTTCTTTTTTAATCAATGAATTTGTTTTATAATGATGAAATTGCAAATGAAGTCAAGTCCAGAAAGATTAATTTAGTCCCGCTCACAGCTGTGAAGACAACTGTGGAAATAAATATCCTCTGCAATAATGTGTTCTTGACAAAGGACATAACAAAAGAATGATTTCTATTCAGAGATAGGGGGGAATATTTATTTTGCACACTGGGGGAGGGGCAGTGGTCTGTTGTTGCGACCCTGACCTACTTTTGTGGCTGCTTATTATTCAGCTATATGTTTCAGCTATTTTTGTAATTTAATTTGGCAACCTTTTCTGCATGTCTGCACTTAGCAATAGGTGCTCTTAGTATTAGATTTGTCTCAGGCAAAATCAAGTTTGTGTTTTGTGTGTGTGTTTTTAAAAAACCTAACACATTCATAACTCAAAAAAGAAACTGTTTAATTGTTACCAGAGAACTGCCTGATTATAGACTGAATGTCTCGTCCAGGGCCCTGCCATAATTAGTAACCACTGTTGACATTTAGATTTAAATTGAATTTTCTTCTAATTAAACCCAGAGGGGGTTGATCCTCTCAGATGTACAGGTTAATAAAATTAGTCAGAAACTGTTAAACAGTAAGCTGAAATCTCTGAGAGTGCTGTGCCAACGCATTGTTAGAAAATCTGTAATTAATGATAAAAGGATTCATTAGATTCTTTAGTTGCCGTTTTTGTTTTGGGTTGCATATGGTTTTGTTACAGCTATTTCTTTAATTGGATCTGTTTCCTTTTGATAACTGTAGTAATACTAATTTCTATAATACTTGTGAATATGTAATCAGAAGCTCTGTAGCACCATTCATCCATGCCTTGCAATATAGTGTTTAATAACAAAAAAAATCCCCAAGCACATGCAATGAATGGTAATGAAATACTTATAGAGGCAAGACTTGAGTGGATTAAAATTTAAGGAAGATTCTCCCTATGATCAAACCATGTAGGACATACTAAAGTCCTCATCCCAATAATATTTCACCACTTGTTTCCAATTAATGATTTGTTAAGACTATCTTTATCACTTTGCCCAGAGTTGTAAATTGAATTGTGATTTCTTTCTGGTTTTTTGGGAGGGTGGAGGGGGTCTGGTTGATAATCTGGTGTTCAGCTTTCTAATCTTACTAGATAGAAGCACAAAATATTAAGGCTGTGATAATTACTACAGATTAGATGTTAACACAAAATATAAACAGTAGAGATGCAGGGCTAACTTTTTTTAACTAAAGTTTTCCGTGCTAAGTTAAAAGCATGGACTTTATCTGAATATTTCCTACATTTTTCCTTGCTAAGAAAAACAAATAAGGTATTACCATCTTTTGTCATTGTTGTCTGTTACCACATAAATTTCATTACATGGAATGCTGTAGTGGGTTATGCATGTTAGTTAAATAACAAAATACATGTTATGGGTAATAATAATTTTACAGCCATTGTAGCTGGTAGATTGAGAGTTAGTCTTGGACTGGATAGATTGGGATAGAAATGTCCTCCTGGGGACTCTAAGAGGCAGGGTCTGCTAATCTTTCCTCCTCAGACAGTTCAAATCCCCCAGTGAGGTCCCCCCTTTCACCAAGGCCTCAGTATGAGAAGGTAGGGTTTTGGAAGACACCTTCTTGGTCTCCCTCCTCCAGGCTCAAGAGCTACACTGTGGTATATCCTCCTTGACCTGCTTCCACCCAGTTTTAAATACTGCTTCACAGGCCACACATGATCCCTTGTAATTGCTGCCCTCCCCCTCACAACAGGTCAGGAGGTAAGCCCTTGGCCTGGATTGATATAGACTGGTTCTTCACCCATCCCCGGGCTGCTGGACAGCCAGGTGGTGGACTGGACAGTCTCAAGTGGCCCTGCCCCTGTGTTGCCAGTCCACTGGGCAGTGGGCAAGAAAACCTTAAAGGGGCTCAGTGTCATGCTGGCTGGACCTCAGTGCCACCTCCTCCTTTGAACTGCCCCTACTGCTGGCTAGGGTCCCTGCACCCCAAGAGAATTACAGAGGGAACTTTGTTTTTTAGCCATAGTACGCTGCCTGTGAAATGGAAATAATACTAGCTGCCTCACAGGGCTGTACTGAAAGCATACTGTGGCACATCTATGTAAACACCTACTGGTTCGGGCTGTTAACACTTCAGATTTAAAATATAAATTGCAGGTGAAGATACCAGGTAACAATTGGGATGTGGAAAAAATGCATGCATTGTTACCTTGTTTGCAGAGCCTATTATTAGTCAAGTCAAGCCTTCCTTTTGACTGCCTCAGATGCTTGCTTACAAGAACTATTGTGAACAAAGTTGATTCTTCACAGTAGTTGTTTTCGGCATCACAGCCAAGTAACTGCTGATCATGCATGCTAGATTACTGTGCTGTGGTTGTCATGCAGTATCTCTTTGAGAAATAGCTTGTTATTTGTATATACCACTCTTGAATTGGCATAGTTGGCAATTGGCCTCCATTTCCTCTTCTTTCATTGTTCTTCAGAACCAGATATGTGTGTGAGAGAGATTACAAAACCTGAAGTATGCTCATTCCATGATCCTAGGCTTGCGGTTACACTCATCCATTCTTATACACTGGTATTTAAATGCCACTGCCATTTAAACCCATTGATTTCAATTGACAGAGTAATTTTATAGTATTGCACTATAAGTGCTTACCCAGTACATTCAAGATAAGATTGAACAAGTTTTTCAGTGGATAAGAAACTTTTGGTCAGTTTTACTTTGGATCCCAAAATCTTGTGGACTTTGAATCCTCCAAACTAAGAATGCTCACTCACTGTACTGAACATGATTTTGACCACTGTTTTCTTAGCCAGTGGAAGCTTTGATCAATTTCTTCTTCAGTATGCATTTGAATAGGGCAATCCTAAGTATTTTTTATTCAGAAATAAATCCCAGTGAGCTAAAGGGAGCTTACTCCCTAAGTAAGAGTTTTTGGGACTGCAGTCAGAATGGAACAGCCTGGAAGAAACCTGAAATCAGATTGAACTCATCCCTGATGTAGGAGGAACAAGTTAAGTTATATGTTCCTTCAGGCAGTGACAAAACATGAGAACATTCACACCCAAATGATTTTTGCTCCACACAGCTTGCCTGCCTTTTCTATTAACGAATACTTGGTTTTAATGTAAAAGTGGAGATGTTTGAAATACTTCAGGGCTACATATCCATATTTGTTTCTTGGTGTTTTTCATTCTACGACTACTCTTTTAGTAAAAGTTATTGACTAAAGATAGGTAGTAGACCGCAATCATCAAATTGTGTAGGCTGATTCCATCCCATGACTTCAGTATGCATTCATTTGAAGTATTTGAAGATTACAGTTTTACTTGGAAGTTGCAGCTTTTTTTCCTTCTTCTTCAAGTGAACCAAACAGGACAATGAAAGCCACAATGTGAAGAGGTTGTTTGTGCTTTGCTTCAGTGACTCAATGGCCCTGTTCGCACGAGGGGTTTTGGGCCGGGAGCAGGACGGATCGGGGGGCGGAGCAAACGGGCGCGATCCCACGGCAACATCTGGGAATCGTTGCCTGTCCGTCCCCGATCCGTCCCTCCCGCCCCAAACCCTGCACTAAAAAAGTGCTCTTCGGAGAAGAGCGCCTCAAGCCTGGCCATGGGATCGCCGGCATGTCCTTGCGCCGGCGCATCCCCGGCCCCCGACCGTACTGTGCATGCTTGAGCATGCGCAGTTCGGCAGCCTCCCCTCCCATTCGTCTCTTCCTCCCCGGCATCTGATCGTGCCGGGGAGCGCCGCGCCGCAGCTCAGGGGATCCGTGGGATCCCTGCGGCATCTCAACTTTGGTGCGGCTTTTAAAAGCCGCATTTTCCCCAGTGTTTTCCCTGCCGTGTGGCAGGGGCCAATATCATCCTGAATTCATACTTTTGAAGTTTAATGGAAAATAAACTTAAGAATTGTGAGAGTCTCTATATTCAAAGTGAAACTTGGGCATGGTTTTCATTGAACTTGTGTCTGGGATTATGTGATCCTTCATACCAAACAAAATCCATTTATATAGAGAGGTTAGATGCTTTGAAAAATGAAAAATGCTGGGCTAGATAGCCATCTTGCTGGAAATAAGTAGGCAAGGAACTAGTCAGTGCCTGGGACCTTCTGTATGCCTCTTTGAGTTTTCTTATGAAAGAAAAGTGGGATATAAGCATAACAAAAAAGTGCCGTATAAGTACCCATAGCTAACTGATACCATCTAATTCTGGGTACGAATATGTTCATAATAGCATTATCAACTATTCAATTCCACCAATGCAATGACATTTATGCTTGTGGGTGTGTGTGTGTGATTTTTCTCTGGTTCCCCACTCCTGCTGCAGAGTTCTGCCATCTGTACTTTTCCTGATTTTATTTTTTGAGGACTCAGAGGGATGCAGCAGGAGGGCAAAATGGAAAAAGTCCTGTTCTGGAAGTTCTGAAAGATTTATGGATGATTGGCTGTATGCCAGTTAGTAAAGATGCAACTAAAAATACATTACAGATCATTACTGGCCTTGTGATTTAATATGCATAGTATAAAAAGAAGAATATAACCAGGATATCTAACTTTGGCTAGTAGCTAGTCCATGTATATTAGGGATCCCCAACCTTTTTGAACCTGTGGGCACCTTTGGAATTCTGAAACAGGGAGGTGGACACAGCCACAAAATGGCTGCCGTAGCTTACCTTCAGTCACACAATTACGATCCTTGTGCTGTGGTGTTAGCTGCTGCTGAAATAATGTTTATAAAAAATCTATGCAGTCAGTCAAATCTCCAGTGGCCAATCAGAAGCCCTGCTGGGCAAAAACCCACCTGACCCTACCCACTTTCCAAAAACACTTGGCTGGCACCAGAACAGCTGTCAGCAGGCACCATGTTAGGGATCCCTGGTGTATATGGTATTACAACATGAATGTAAATTTAAGAGGTAATTTGAAGACACATACTTTGGTTGATCACATGGGATGCAATGCAGTGAATGTTTAAATATGCTCAGATCAATGGTGCTTAAGGGACTTGTGGCATTCTTTCAGAGGGATTCCCTTGACTATTCCTGTTTTGAATTGGGGATAGAAATATTGGTTTGGATTCATCAATGCATCAGCAGAAGGTGCTGTTAGATGAAGAATTTCCCTATATACCCTCCACTCAGCAGTTGAGCCTTGGAGAGATGTTTCTTTGAGCATGGGACCCACAAGGACAGTCATGTGGGCACAAGAGACTCTAGTGAGGAGGGAAAAGGAAGTGAAATGCAAAATGCAACTCCATTGGCTAAGGAGGTCTAGCTGAGCCTAATCTCTAGCAGTGTAGTGTCCCCCCCCCAATGAGCTGAAGCATTACGATCTAGTCCTGTAGACATCAGGGGCATAAGTAAGGCATGACAGCTGTGGACCCTACGCCAGCAAAACCTCAGGAGTATACAATCAAGTAATAAGGGGATTTAGCATGGGAAATTAAGCCTCAAGATGTTGAAGTGGGGAGGGAGGGCAAATAGGTGTGGGCATGGCTAGTTGTCATGGACTTTTACCTCTTAACTCATAGGTGGGTTACACCAGTGTCTGATTTATAAAGACACTGTGTAGCACTGATTCGCAGGAAGATCAAAGCATCCTGATCTGAATGGCCCCGGCTAGCCAAATCTTGTCAGGTCTCAAAAGCTGAGAAGGGTCGGCCCTGGTTAGCATTTGGATGGGAGACCATCAAGGAATTCCAGGGTCACTATGCAGAGGAAGGCCACGGCAGACCACCTCTGCTCATCTCTTGCCTTGAAAACCTGCGGACATTGCCATAACTTGGCTGTGACTTGATGGCACTTTACACACATGCACACACACAGCATCAAAACATCAACAGAAAACTTAAAGTCGATGGTCATTCTATAATAAAATTACAGATTAATCCACCAAAGTCTTTACAAAAACCTTAAATGGCTAAAAAAGATGACCAGCAACACTGACTTGGTCTCTGACTTGCATATCTTTGTGTACACTGTAACAGTGAAAGCTTGTCTTTATTCAGTTTGGTGATATATAATCTCCAACAATGATTTATAGGAGACTTTGTATATTTGCATTGAAACTGACCTGTGATATGGAGATAGTTTCTCTGTACCTTAATATCACTGAGAAGCAAGGATATTCACTAGATCCTAAGAAAATTGGTGGATCAGCCATATTGTTGAAAATTTTAAAAAACCCAAAACACCCCCCCCCAATCTAGTTATATAAAGACAGATCTGTTTGTGTTTTAATGCTTGATGATATATGGACTAATATGTGGTTGTAACTATTAAAGAAAGTGGAATTTAAGTGGCATTTCAATTTAGTTTACTTAAAATTGTGTTTATAGTACTTCAGTCTTTTTCAAAACAAAAAAGAAACCCCTTCTTGTCTCCCTGTAATAGCTTCTCTAGTTTCCAGAGGAATTTTTTTCTGGTGCATCAACAGAGCATTCGTGTTGAATCCATACAAGGTATACTGTGTACATGACTTTAGTTCCATATATTGACACTTTTCTAGAGCTGGACATGAGCTAAGGTTTCAGGAATGTGGATTGATGTTTGAGCTGCACTGTTGACCCCATGAATTGGGAGCACCCATGCTGCCATCTACAGACAGCACACAATAGTACCCATATATTTGCATGCTTTGCTCCTGAAGTGTTTAACAAGGCCAGTAGACTGAGACTGCCTGAAGTATATCATCCTGAGCAAACAGCAGGATTTATCTTGCCCTGAACACTTCAGACAACGTATCTGGGCATGCACTGCCACTCATACTGCACAGTTTTATGGGCATATTTCCAGCATTGCTCTTGAAGTGAATAATCAATGAATATGTCTCTGTCAGTTCACAGCTGTGATTCCCTGACATGTAAATATTCTGTTTGGCAGTTTTTGGATGACTTCCCTGTTCTTTTATACAAGTTATATGCTATTGTGCTATCATTAAGCACAGAGTGGTACTGATGGTTGGAAAAAAGATTGCCAAAGTATATAAGAGATGCCTATGAACAGAATAGGGAAGGTTGCCATTTTACTATTTTTCTGCCCTATATAGCATGATTGGAGTCAATGGACACCACCTTGGTTCAGTGTTTACCCACCAAGTGCTTGGCAAGATGTGGGCATTCAGAAGGCCTGTTCATGTTTCTGTACTCTTCATTTTCATGAACTGTATAATTTATCACCAAGTAAATGTGAACATTGCAACTAAGATCTTTTGAGTCAGATGACTTTCTTTTTAAAATATAAATGTAATTTAAGCCACATAGAATGTATTTGGTGATAGCAAGCTTCCCCCCCCTTTTCAATTACATATGTCAAATGTTTGAAGATTTTTCAAGCTTGAAGTCACTGAGCTTTAGAACGCTAGTTTCAACTGCCTAGTAATATAGTTATAGCCACATACATGCAGGTACTTCAGTTTATCAAACATACTTGGAGTCATTTAGTACTCTGTTGATCTTGGGACAGAATTAAAGGTGCACGTTGTACACACCATAGTGTAGTCTCCTTTTAAAAATATAGTAGTGCACTAGTTTCTCATGGCAATTCATATGATCATATCAGCAGAGAAATTATAAATTTACATTGTTAGAATAAAAGAAATTTAAAACTATATGACACTGACGCACTAATGTTCCACTGCTTGAAGTATTGCTTCCCACCATAGAGAAATAATAGTTAATCCCATTGTAGAATATTGCTGTGTGACATCAGTAAATGTGATCCACCCTGAGGTGGTTCAGCAATTTGTCATGTGGCTGATGTTCATGTTTATATGAACAATCTAGAAGTATACCATCCTATTCAGATTAACCTCAACAGAAGCTCTTCTCATTGCTTAGCTATTTATGTGCCCATATGATGGCACATTTAATTTCTTTCAGAAACAGGATATAAACAATTTGCTTGACGAAAATAATGCTTCACAAAATATTCTGTGATTGGAATTTTGTTGCTTGTTTCATAAATACTTGTAAATGTTGTAAGTACTATAAGTAATGTAATTATTAATATTAACCTGTTTTCATTATTTACATTTTCACTGTTTATTATTTTCATTATTTCAGATTAAAATCTTCAGATTTTAGTTTTAAGAGTGTTTTTCAGAACTGTTAATATCAGTGCTGTGAGATTTAAAGAAGAGAGAGCGAGCTAGCAGTAGAAAATTGCTGTTGACTAGAATCAAACTACACTTGTTGCTTACAATTGATTGCATGTTGTTCAACCACAAAGATAAATTAGAACACGGAAATACTGCAATAGAAAAATGGTTGAGATGTCAGTGATGGTATGACTGTTTTCATCTTCCTGTTATAAAGCATAGCTTACAGTGGCTGAAATGACATTGAACTGTTTTTCTGTTTTGATGATTTACAGCCAGCAGAGTGCATTGGAAGGAGCAGATGTCACGTTTTATGTATTTGAAAATATCACCGCTGATGACTTATGTTTGAAGATTTTGTACTCGAGTCAATACAATGTAGTGATTTCAGTTTCTTAGAAATTTCCTTCCAACATAATAAAAACACACAAGGAATACTATCACTTTAATGCTGCTGCTGAATTTTCTCATCTTTTTTTGTTACCGTTTGTAAAAATAAAGGTATTTTATTTTATTAGATGTGTATTCTTTTTGATCTTTGATCTAATGAAGGCAAGGGTTAAAGCCCTAATTTTTTTTGGCCTTTTTAATATTAAAAATATTGTATTTTGTGAGATGGAGCCAAGCAAAGGAAATGCATTATAGAATTAAAATAGACTGAATAGCCACATAAATATAATTCATTCAACACCCTTCCATATTTAGACTGATCTTATCAGAGAATTTCAGGACAGTTTACTCATGTTCCCATTTTTTTTAAAAAAAATAAATAATCAAATTTGCATTTAAATGGAAAATGGTTTGAGCCTGCAAATTTTTACTCTCCCCCCCCTCTCTTTTGGAACATATATTTTTAGATACAGAAAAAGTGGTTCATTTCCTTCCGTCAAGCCCTTTTACTGGTGATGGACAATATCATGAATAACAGGCTCATACCACTTGTACATGTGTGCTGAGTTAGTTTCCTACTCTTTGAGAGTGATTTTTACTTCTATGTGTAGGAATATAATTTCTACTACTGTAGAACTTGTTAATAGGATAACGCCTCAAATACACTTATACCGTGGATGTATTCATATTTTAATAAAATTATCCAAATTCATTTCAGAAGTCAAAGAGAAAAAAAATCTAGAAATCATTGGTGGAAATATTTAAATAATCTGAAAAGGATTGTTCTGTTCCTTATAGGGATCCAGTGTGGTATAGTGGTTAAAAGTAGCAGACTCTAATCTGGAGAACTGGGTTTGATTCTCTACTCCTTCACATGAAGCCGCCTGGGTAACATTGGGCCAGTCACAGTTCTCTCAGAGCTCTCTCAGCTCCATCTACCTCACAGGGTGTTCGTTTGTCTGGGGAACATTTGGGGAAAGGGTAGATATCCCTGACCATAAAGGGCTTTATGGTCCTTCCATAAAGGGCTTTATGGTCCTTCATGTGAAGGAGCAGAGAGCCAGTTTGGTGTAGTGGTTAAGTGCGCAGACTCTAATCTGGGAGAATCGGGTTTGATTCCCCACTCCTCCACTTGCACCTGCTGGATGACCTTGGGCAAGCCATAGTTCTGATAAGAGCTGTCCTTGAAAAAGAACAGTTTCTGTCAGCGCTCTCTCAGCCCCACCTACCTCACAGGGTGTCTGTTGTGGGGAGGGGAAGGGAAAGGAGTTTGTAAGCCGCTCTGAGACTCCTTTGGGTAGTGAAGGGCGGGGTATAAATCCAGTTTCCTCCTCCTCCTCCTTCTTTAAAGGTAAGCACCAACACCTTGAAGCAAATATGCTATAGGCAGTCAGTGCAGTGCTTTTAGTGCAGGCTGGATGTGCTACCGCATGGGGAGACCCAACAACAGTTTGGCCGCTGTGTTCTGCACCAGCTGAAGATTCCGGATTTGGGACAAGGGCCACCCCATGTAGAGAGCATTACAGTACTCTACTCTTGAGGTGACCATCACATGGATCACTGTTGCCAAGTCATTGTGTTCGAGGAAGGGAACCAACTGCCTGATCAGCTGAAGATGATAAAAGGCTGACTTAGCAGTGGCTGCTACCTGGGCCTCCATCATTAGGGAGACATCCAGGAGCACTCCCAAACTCCTAACCTCTGACTCTGGCACCAACGGCACCCCTTCTGAGTCCTTCAGGGCTTTTCCATCACAAAGTCATTAGTCATATGCACCGGTGTAAAGTTCATGGGGGCTCTGGGGCGCCAGCCCCTCCCCGAAATTTCCCAGAAGGTGCTAAGCCCTGGGGGCAACCAGTTCCTCCAGCCAGCCTTGCTCCCAGCTCTCCCACCTTTGAAAGCGGAGGGTTTCCCTAATTCCCTTCCGCTTTCCAAGACTGAGTTTGCCGGATGGGTTGGGACTGGGAGGGAGGGAAAGAAGTCAGGGCTTGCTTCCTGGAAGCCCTAAGCCCCACCTCCAGCTGCCAAAAGTCCTCAGTTGGGGCTGGTGGAGCTGCAAGCTGCACGGGGTTTTAGTGCATTCAGAGTTCCTGCGCAGAAAGGTAAGGAGCTGGCCTAGGCTCCAGCGAGGGTGGGGAGGGTAGAGGGTGCCCAGGCTGGCTGTGGCTTTTGTAGCCGGAGGCCGGCGGGCTA
>NW_015167087.1:131027-148784 GCF_001447785.1 Gekko japonicus
TCCAGCACCTGTTCTCTTAGACCTCCTAGGTTTAAACTTTTATCCTTTGGCACACAAAGCATGGTCTCTCTACCATCAGTGTCATCATTGTCTACTCAGACTGACAGTGGTTCTCCGGGGTTTTATGTAGAGGATTTTGCCCATACCGTGCTTTTTTTCAGAGTCGTTGGGGTCTGGCTAGAAGAAGAGAAGAGATTGGATTTATACCTCGCCCTTCACTATCTGATGGTGTCTCAGAGCGGCTTACAAACTCCTTTCCCTTCCCCTCCCCACAACAGACACCCTGTGAGGTAGGTGGGGCTGAGAGAGCTCTTGACAGAAACTGCTCTTTTTCAAGAACAGCTGTTATCAGAGCTATGGCTTACCCAAGGTCATCCAGCCAGGTGCAAGTGGAGGAGTGGGGAATCAAACCCGGTTCTCCCAGATTAGAGTTTGTGCACTTAACCACTACACCAAACTGACTAGGGTGGTTCCCAAGGGTTCCCCGGCCCTCCTAAATTTCTGGAGAGCCCCTTCCTACATCCCACATGGCTCCGTCTCCATAAATAGTGACAATGGCCTGTGGCGTCACTGGCTCCTCCCTATGATGTCACTGGGCCTCTGTTCTTTTAAGGACCTAGCACAGCAATGCCTTTGGCCCAGCCCCAGCCCCCCCCCCCGGGAAATGAGTGACAATGGCCTGTGGCGTCACTGGCTCCTCCCTATGATGTCACTGGGCCTCTGTTCTTTTAAGGACCTAGCACAGCAATGCCTCTGGCCCAGCCCCAGCCCCCCCCGGGAAATGGGAAAGTCTACGCCCACAGCATTAAGTGCTCAGTAGAACACTTAAATGTTGTTAATTTCAGTGGGATGGAAGCATATTTTCTTTGGATTATGACTGACATATAACACTCTTGCACCTCCAGCTGTTCATAGCATATTTATTGCCTTCTTATTTGTATGTTCAGGCAACTAACTTTCAGGCTTTAAACCCATCTGTCAGTTGTCTTTGCTTTTACAAGTCTCATGCAGGTCTGGAAGATTGATTTAAAGCAGGGATAACAAATACCACTCCCATGTTAGGCCCTTGTAATTACCATCTATCCTTTAAAAGTCTTTAATAGCCCCTTGTAACCTGGCCACTTTTGGTTAATCTATCATTTTCTGTATTAGGGTAACTGCAACAGCTATAGGGAGTGAAAGTTTTCTATTGCACATAAAACTGCTTTATACTGAATCAAACCATACGTGTATCAAGGTGAGTATTTTCTCCTCTGATGTCAGCAGCTTCCAGAGTTTCCAGTAGAAGTCTTTCACATCACCAGCTACATGATCTTTTTAACTGGAGATGCTAGGGAATGAACCTGGAATCTTCTTCATGCAGTGCAGATGCTCTGCCATTGAGCCATGCTAATCATTTTCATTGATCCTTGGTTAGCCTCATTACTGAGCACAGATGTTGCAGCCAAGATGCTGTCCAACTGGAACAGCTACCAAACAGGAACTGTGTAGCTGCACAGTAGCTATGGTGCTGGAGTTTTATTTCCTTCTGCCTTGTGACTACTTTTGCATGTGTGCAGTGGGTGATATCAGTTCTCCTCTAAAGTCGTAGATGGTTGGGTCCGGTAATCAAACAATGCATTGGCGGCGGGGGAGGGATCCCTGTATCTGAAATAACACTGAGATATTGTTGTATCCAGCACCAGACTTTAGGTTGCATTACAGCTCTCGCTACCTGTGTTAAGTCAAACTTACTGTAGCCCCACTTAAACTTCCACACATGCAAGATCTTGTACAACAAATTTCTGGGCACTTCAGTATATAAGGAAGAAAGTGCTAGGTATTGCACAGTATCTTGTACAAGTGGAACTGCATTAAACCTATTTATGTTTCCACTTGTATATCATTGGATCCAAGCCAGTGTTTATAAATCCCTGATTGACAGACTTATTTGTTTGGTCTTTATATAAATAATTGAATGTGGAGCACCATGTCCGTGGGGATGGAAACTAGTGCCTGGGTCCTATGCATTCTGCATGCACTTCTCTGTGGCCATTGTGAAGGCTGCCCTCCATTGTAGAGCGCACTTTCTTTGGCAGTAGGCACAAATGCCAATATCTATTTAAGAAACCCTGTAGTGCCTAGTGCAAGAGGAATGTGCTTTGCAGCAACAGCCAAAGAAAAATACATCCAAAATGAAGGATCCAAATCTAGGTCTTCAGCTGGCTATGTAAGAATATGTAGGCATGACTGTGTTGTGCTACATTATTTGAGTATTCAGAAATAACCCGATGAACAGGCTCAAGCTGCTCACAAACAGCAAAAGTGCCTGACTAAAAATCAGCTCCATGCTCACTATTCAGGAGCAGAGATGAACTGTGAGTGGTCAAGTACATCACTCATTATCAGGACAGATTCCATACAATCCCACACATTTTAGTAGTTGGCAAGTGCTTTTCAAAGCAGCTCACCCCAAGGTAGGCAGTAGCTTCTGCTGAGGACGGGGGCCAAGAGGAGGGTGAGGTGTTTTTAACTGTATGCATATGAGAGAGTGAATAATGAGAAAACGTTTGCTGTGGCCAGTTTAAAGGTTGCTGTGTTCCTTTACGTTTATTGTTACAGAGTGGAAAGGTCTCTCCATATATAGAACTACTGGTCGTGCAATGGATTGTAAATGAAAGGTGTCCACTCCTGGGATTCCATTTACATTAATGATGTATGTTGTTATACCAACAATAGAATGTGAAAACAAGGAAATATACAGCAAGAAGGGCATGACATAAAAATGTAATAACAGGTTTATTGGTTTGTCTCAGTAGTCTCCAGTGTGAAATGGCCCAATTTTGGGTAAAAGTAAGCAATCACAGAATAGTGTGGTTGACCTGCTGTTTTGCGAATTTGAAGTTTTAGAAGGCTGATGCTCTTAGTTGCTATTCATTGGCCAGTCCTATTTTCTATTAACTTGTCTGGTCATCTCTGAAACAAGTTATATTGTTTGCTATTATCACACCCCCATCATCTTGCTTTGTAGATTAGGTCTCTGAAAAGCAGCACATTCATTTCTGGAGAACTAAAAATAGCTCCCCTGGATGTTGTGTGATTGGCCCAAATATGTCTTTTTGAATATCGTGGATCTAAGTGGTTTTCATCTATGCTTGTAAAGCCATTTCTACACACATCCATGAATGGAACCTACGTGTGGCTCTGCTATCAAATGACTTGTTTTGTTAACTGGTTTTCCCTTTTAGAAACTGTTCTAAATAAAGATCAGTGACTTCCAGCAGAGCCAGGCAAGGCACCTTTGTCTTTCCTAATCTGTACAAAGGTGTACTGACAGTTGGAATCTTATTGTAATAAGCTAATAAAAAGAATCAGTTACCTTCCACTGCCAAGAGATGATTTTAAAAAATGAATAGAACTGTGACATAAAATCCCCAACTTATAAGTAACTAGAGTCAGGATGTCTACAGGACATTTTTTTATATTTTAACAAGTTTGACATTGAACAAAGAATGTAAGTAGAAAAGGGCTAAAATTATTGAGCTATTCTTTTAGAGGATAAAATGGGTAGAACTATGCTTACTTGAAAAACTTTCGTTCATGTGTGTTGGTGTATCTCCTGTGATGTATTTTGAAAGATGTATGTATAGAAGCCCAGTTGGGCACATACTCCCTTACAAGTCTGTCTACTGGTATGTTTGTCTTATTCAGTATATTGAATATACAATGCATTGCACAGAGATAGAGGGTGTGGGGGGGAGTTACTTTGAAGCTCAAAACTGTGTTGTAGATTTTAATGTGTAGTAATCTTAAACAGAAGATAACTTCAGAGACCAGAAACCAGTTCAGGTACAACATTATATTCTAGTACTCCAGGTGAGCTCATTGTGGATCATACTATGTGCTTGAGTTTGTATTTTTTAAATACTGTTTTAATAACCTTTTATATGTAACACAAAAGTAACAAGCTTTCAGATCAGTGAGCAGTGGCTTAATTTCTGTCAACATCAGTACTGCCTTAACAGTTGTAAATAAGTAATATACTTTTACACATGTTCTTGTAAGATCTAGTGTTCTATACTGCAGTGAGCTTATCCAGTTAATTTATACACTGTGGATCAAAAAGATGTGGAGAAACTTTGATCATAGCACTAATGGTTCCCAGTTGAGTTATGAAATTTGAAAGCAAAGCTGAACTAAAATAGATTTTTGTCATGTTAAGGGTATGATAATTCTGTTGAACAGCATTCAGAACAGCTATGTAAAATTAAGTTGTATGTACACATCTAACTGTGTTATTAGCTACATCTTGAACCATATTTAAACTATATTAGCTACATCTTGAACCATATTTATGTCTCTGTGTTATTTATTTTTTTCTTTTCCAACTCTGTTTTCCATATTTCATTAGAATTGTTTGAAAACTGACAGGCACAAAGCAGTGTAAAAGAACATAATTTACTATGATTTTAATTGCTGATATATTGCTCTTGTAGTAGTTAATTAATTCAGCTATCATATTCAATATATAAATGCATTGTCACACAGCTCTTTGTATTTGATTAAATGTCTGCTTATATTACTTTTCGGGATGTTTTGTCACTATAAGTTTGGAGTCATCCGACATCTGCCATAAAAATCAGTTTAATAGCTTCCAACATAATTGTTCAAAATGAAAATAAACTTCTTGGACTCCTACAGAATGGTACTAATGAAGGAAAATATGAAAGTCAACCTGACTTGGTGTCAATCCATGATAATACAACCACTGCAAAAAAAAACGAATAAGTGGTCAATGTGTGGAATTTTAATTGTAATGCTCATAATGTAGAGAATGCTAATTTTGAATTAATCTCTACTGGAGGTGGCTTCTAGATTACATAGGATCTTAACCCTGGGGCTAATACAATTTAACAGGTAACCTAGTTAAGTAGGGCAAAAGGAGAGCTATTTAGATTCCTTAATTGCTTTACATTTACAAGGTTTCAACAGATTCAGTTTCTTAACTGTTCAGAAATAGCATTATATGGGCATTTGTACAGTTTTGGGTTGTTTGGTATTCTCTTATGTTTTCATAAATGCTTTTGTTTTCATAACATTCCATGTAGTGGTCAAGAGCGGTGGACCCTAATCTGTAGAACCAGGTTTGATTCCCCACTCTTTCAAATGAAACCAGCTGGGTGACCTTGGGCCAGTCACAGTTCTTTTAGAGCTGTTCTCTCAAGAGCAGTACTCTCAGAGTTCTTTCAGCCCCACCTACCTCACAGGGTGTGTGTTATAGGGAGAGGAAGGGAAGAAGATTTTAAGTCACTCTGAAACTCCGAGTGAAGAGTGAGTTGACTTGTAGTAAAAGAAGTACTGAGAACGAAAAAAATAGATCCAATCATGCAAGCAAAATAAAATCCATTGATATATACAAACTGGAACTGATACTAGAAATACTAACATAAGCAGTGGTCTTAGAAGTTATTTTCTAGATATCTTTCGAAGATATATTGTTATCGCTTCCCTTTCCATGAAAGGAAATATATATTATTAAATTAAAAGCACCAATTAAATATGATATAAAAGCTCAGACGCCATGAACCTGTTTTCATTGCTGTGGTTAACTTTTCCAGGAATTGTGAAATGTCTTTGACTCTTCTCATATGGGAGATTAAGACATGGAATATTAAAAAGTGCTTGGAGATTGTGATATATAATGCAGAGTCTACATTTTTAGTATCATGATGATACTTCGTACTTTTGTTAGGCTTGATTGCTTTATTTTGATGTCCTAAAACAAAAACATTTAAATAAATAGTAGTAGAATAGCAGTACTGAGACTTTTAAATATATTCTGTCATCTTGAAAATGGGTCATTCTACTGCTATTACGTAACATCATCAGCTGTCTTTGCAGTACCTGCCCCTTGTCTTGGTTTTCCAGCTTTTCATACACCCTCCAGGCCTCCTGCGGGATCACCCTGCTATTGCACTTTAGACCCTAGGATCCTCAACTTCCATGCTTTTGGGCACTCCCCTTATGGCCTTAACATCATCAGCTGCCCTTGCTGTGCCTGCCCCTTGTCTTAGTTTTCCAACTCCTACCCTCCTCCTGTGCCAGACCTCCTGTTGAGTCCCTCCTTTTACCCTTTGGACTCCAGGATCCCCAACTTCAATGCCTCTGGGCACCGTCCTTGCTGTGCCTGCCCCTCATCATGGTTTTCCAACTTTCCACCCCCCTTCTGTGCCAGACCTCCCATTACACCCCTTTTGCACTTTGGACCCTAGGATCCTCCAGGAGGAGGCAGGTGGGTGACCACCTCCCGGGCCTGAGAAGAAGGATTGCCAATCTGCTACAGCAGTGTCTAAGATGAGGAGACGGGAAGTGTTCAGCCCCCCCCAAACCAATCCTCACCAAACTTTGAGGTCAGGTAGAGGGGCATGCCAGGGAGGTCTGCAAGTCAGGTGCCTCTAGCTTGCAAGGGGGTGTTTGACACCCTCCTCCTGAACCTGCCGCTGTGATTTCCCCAGAGAGCAGTTTCCTTGGGGCACCTGATTTTGGGGGGGCTGCAACTCAACCCCCCACAGCCAGTCATCACCAAACTTGGAGGGCAGGTAGAAGAGAGTCAGCTGGAGACTCAGTGTGAGTTTGGTATCTCTAGCCCACAGCAGGGCCATTCTACCACCCGGTTTCTCAGTCCTCCACCAATCCTGTACCAAGGGGCGGGGGGGAGGAGTAGCTCTGTTCATTCGGGAGGCTTACTCCTTCAGGGCGCTCCCGTCACCGAGGCTCACAGGCATAGAGTGCGCCGGAATTGTATGGGAAGCTGGGGAGAGTTTGGCTATTTGGTTAGTGTACCGACCACCCAATGCACCAACCAATAGTCTGCCATCCCTGGTGGAGGCTGTGTCGGGCTGGGCATTGGAGCACCCTAGACTGATAGTCTTGGATTATTTCAATGTCCACACTGACGATGTGGCCTCCTTACAGGCGGTGGACCTGGTGTTGTCCATGGCAGCACTAGGACTCTCCCAATATGTAACAGCCCCCACTCACTGAGCCGGTCACACGTTTGATTTCATCTTCATGGTGGGGGTTACAGTGGACCGGATTACTGCTTCGGCAGTTCCATGGTCGGACCACCATGCCTTGAAGGCCCATGTGAATGTGTCACCCCAACCTTGTTTGGGCGGTGAGTGTATTTTAGCTCACCCGCAGTGCCTGATGGACCCTCTGCGGCTTCAGATGGCCCTGCGGGATCCAATGCCCCCTAGCAGCTCGTTAGATGAGCTAGTCAAGGATTGGCATGGCCAACTCTCGATAGCCATCAACGAGATCGCTCCCAGATGCCCTCTGTGCCCTCGCACTAGGCTGACTCCTTGGTTTACCCAGGAGCTGAGGCTGATGAAGTGAAGGCTTTTAGATGGCTAGAGAGACAGTGGCGGCGTGCTCGTGACGAAGCTACAAGACGAAGCTATATAACGTTTATGAGATCCTATGAGATGGCAGTCAAAGACGTGAAGAGGGAGTTATACGCAGCCATGATTGCATCTGCAAGCTCACGCCTGGCCCTATTGTATAGAACTATTCGGTCATTAATGGCTCTGCCGCAGGGCAGACCAAACATTAGCAAATTGGACATTGGCTGTGAGGCTTTTGCAAACTATTTTGCAGATGAAGTCTTATCGCTCCGCTGTGACCTTCCTGCCATAGTTGAGACAGTTAGCGAACTTAAGGCTCCATGCATGTCTTCTAGTCTGATTTTGGATTATTTTAGTCCACTCAGTCTAGAGGAAGTTGACAGATTGTTCTCGACAGTACGCCCAACCACGTGCAGCCTTGATCCGTGCCCTTCATGGCTCATTAAAGCTGGCCATGAGGAATTTCAAGGTGCCCTCAGGGATATTATTAGTTGCAGAGCTTTATGGATGACACTTCCATGCTACATCTCTTCCAGTCTGGCTTCCACCCAGGCCATGGGACAGGGACAGCACTGGTCGCCCTCACAGATGACCTCCGGAAGCCTCTGGATTGGGGCAGGATGGCGGCGCTGCTGTTGTTGGACCTGTCAGCGGTGTTCGATATGGTCAACCACCAGCTACTGGCCTACCATCTCGCGGACATGGGGATTCAGGGGTTTGCCTTGCAATGGCTCGTCTCCTTTCTCCAAGGTCAGGGACAAAGGGTGGCTCTCAGGGAGCAGTTGTCCCTAAGGCACCCGCTGGTCTGCAGAGTGCCTCAAGGGGTGGTGCTTTCCATGATGCTATTTAACATCTCTATGCGCCCCCTTGCCCAGATTGCCCGGAGGCATGGGCTAGGGTTTCAACAATATGCGGATGACACCCAGCTATATCTGTTATTGGGTGGTCAGTCCAACTCTACCCCGGAAGACTTGGACTGGGTGTTACAGGACGTGGTTGGATGGCTTAGACCGAGCCAATTGAAATCCAACAAAGACAGAGGTTCTGTGCCTGAGTCGGAGCGGATCAGGGGTAGGGATCCCACTACCGGCCTTCGATGGGGCACCATTGGTGCCAGCGCTGAAGGTCAGGAGCTTGGGAGTGCTCCTGGATGCCTCCTTAACAATGGAGGCCCAGGTAGCAGCAACTGCCAAGGCAGCCTTTTACCATCTTCGGCTGATTCGGCAGTTGGTTCCCTTCCTCGAACGCAATGATCTGGCAACAGTGATCCACGCAATAGTCACATCAAGGTTGGACTACTGCAATGCTCTCTACATGGGGCTGCCCTTGGCACAACTCCGGAAGCTGCAGCTGGTGCAAAATGCCGCAGCTAGGCTGCTGATGGGTCTCCCTATGCGGGAGCACATCCAGCCTGTGCTGAAGGCATTGCACTGGCTGCCAGTAGCATACCAGATTCGCTTCAAGGTGCTGGTTTTGACCTTTAAAGCCCTTTATGGTCAAGGACCCATCTACCTGAGGGGCCGCCTTTTCCCATATGTTTCCCAGAGAGCACTATGGTCAGGGTCGCAAAATCATCTGTCCCCCCCTGGTCCTAAGGATGTCAGGCTGGTATCGACTAGGACCAGGGTTTTTTCTCCAGCAACTCCAACTTACTGGAATGAACTTCCAGATGAGATCAGGGCCCTGCCGGACCTTGCACAGTTCCGCAGGGCCACAAAAATGGAGCTCTTCTGTCAGGCATTCAGATAAGGAGCCACGTTTTACCATCTATGCCCTGTACCAATCCTATTTCCAGCCTGAGCCCACTGATAGTGGATGTACCGCTGAATGCACTTTATTACAGCTGTATCGCCATCACTATGTTAATGATTTTAATAACTTTTTGTGTATTTTATATTAATATCTATATTGTTGTTTTATCTATGGTTCTTGTGTAAGCCGCCCTGACCCTGCTCCGGCGGGGAGGGCGGGGTAAAAATCAAATCAATCAATCATGAAACCCATGAAACAAACCAGAAAACAGCAAGGTTTGTGAAGGTTTGTGAGAACCCACGGACTGGGATGAACCTCCATTTTTCCGGGTCATGCCCAGTGTTCCCTCTAAGCTGAGTTAGTGTGAGCTAGCTCACAGTCTTTTAGCCTCCAGCTCACACATTTTTGTCTTAGCTCAGGAAGGGACAGCTCCAGAGCAAACTAATTTATGCAGTACCCAAATCGCTCGCTCACAACTTTAATGCCAGTCGCTCACAAAGTAGAATTTTTGCTCACAGGACTCCACAGCTTAGAGGGAGCATTGGTCATGCCCATCCCTAGTTCCAAGTATAGACAGAATGCAAGTGTTATAACAAATATTGAATACAATACTATTACTTTGATCTCTCCACCAAATACTTTTATTTTTTCCTTAGGTTTCTTTCCAAGTTTCTGGGAACAGTTTCTGTTGTGACTTGTTGCAACTGCATCCTTGGCACATTTCAGCCTTTTATGTTACATCTGAAAACAGCTCTTTCTAAATAAGCTACAAGCCAGTTTCTTGAGCAGCACAGACAGATAGCCTGAGGTTGTCCTGAGAGTTTTCATTTTATCATTGTACAGACACGGCAGGGCCTGCCAGGTACAACTAGTTTAACAAGCTCTCCAGCATCTCCATCATGCAGTAAGCTGCTGCCAGCAAAGAGATCTGGCACAGCGATACACTAGTTACATTTGGTGAAGAGCGTAGATTCTGTAAATCATGCTTCTTTCATTGATTACAATCTTAAAGTGCATTAACCCTCCTTAAGACTCTGAGCACCACTTTAGCGAGTGCTAGTGATGTGCAAAGCTTTTCAGGAAAGCTTTTGAAAATGTAGTTTTTTGATGCAAGATAAATGTGCACATAGAAATGCACACGGATACGTGACCAATTACAAAGAGGGAATATGCATCACAAATATTAATTGCTTTGATGACATTGTGTCTGTTTAGCTGTGCTAGAAAAAGCAAATTAATTTAATTTACATGTGGAATGGAGGAATGTAAATCAAATTTTAAATATTCCACATTTGTGTTACAAGTCTATTCTGTATGAAGTGTAGAAGGTAAAACAGCCTATATGGAAGTTTGGGATTCTGTTGAAGTCCAGAATCTGCATTTGAGGGGTTTCGCTTGGTTTGGTGCCTGGGCTATTTTGTTTGTTGTTTAAAAGACCTCTGGATTTCTTACTGGATTTTTCCTTTGTCCCGCTGCGGGTTCCTCTGCGGCCTCTGAGGCCACTGCGGTGGGACTGGTGCACCCTGCGCCGGGCTCACAGCCCAACGGGAGCACAGGGAACCATCTCGGAGCTATGGGAACTACAGGCGAGAGCCGGGAAACCGACGTGGTGCCAGCCCCACTTCCCCCGAGGACAGGGACGCCCCGAAACCAAGCACTAGGGAAGACAGGCAGAAAGATAGAGCAGGAGCCAAGTTCAGGTTGCTGGCAGGAAATGCCGGGGAGACGGGCACGGGCACAGTTGCGGAGTAAATGGAAAAGCCCGAATTTACCAGAGGAAAGGGAGCCAGGGACATCACAGACGCGGGCGGTCTCTCATGCAGACGCCCCGGAAGTGGGCACACCCATAGGTAGAACCATTAGGGAAGGACGTCACAGGGAACCACAAGGGGATGGGACCAAGGGGGAGTGGTCCTATGGGGAAAGCAGATGTAGGGATTGGCAGGACATGGGTGCAATAGACTCCCTAAGGAAAGAAAGGGGAGGGATAACCGAGAGGAAGGAAAGGATAAAAGGAGAGAAGCAGAGGAAGGTCAGAGAGGATGTCTGGGGCAACTGGCTGTGTGAGACCAGAGAGATCGAGCAAAGGAGCTGTTGACCCAAGGAAGAAGGCACTGGCAATGGAGAAACTCCAGGCCTATTCCATTTCTGAGATCTTCGCTTCTCTCCCATATTCTTTGCCAGTACGGCCGGCAGGCCTTCAGTGCCTGGGGCACCACCAGGGCATGACATCCTTTTTATTTACATTTCAGTATTTTGAACATTTTATAAGAGTTTAAAATAGACTTTCTGCTTGAGGAACTAAGTGATTTGGTATGTTTTGAACTTCAGGGCCAGTGCTTAATTTTCTTTTTATCATATTCATAGTTTTGTATGACTTAATTTCCTCTGATTTCACTGCACATAAATTCTTTAGATTTTGCAATAATTGTGAAGTATATGCTGTTTTCTATCTACAAGAATAGATTGTATTAGAGTTAGACCAATTTTGCTTAGGTATGCATATAAATTTATAGATAATGAGATGAAGATTATAGATATTACAGGTCCAAATACATTAGCAGTATTATAATAATTTTGGCAAACATTCTCACCCATGCCCCATTCCTCTTAAGAAAACTAAAACTGAGAAGTTTGTTTTTTGCTGTTCATAAAATTTTGCCCTATAATTTTTCTACACAGGGAAGAAGTTGGATGGGTCAATTTCCTTTTTAAAATACAGTTCCGAGCATTAGTTTACAGAGACTGTTAGAAAAGGAATCAGTAATAAAAATGTTTCAAGGATCCCAGCCATGTCTTGGTAGCCCTCTTTATTTTTTACTTTTGCGTGAAGGAAATAGTATGGATATTTGAACAGTGGCCTTCATGATTTTAGCAATCAGTTGGAGAATACAGAGGAGTCTCATACAGCTGATCACTCTTGTATGCTCTGCCACACATTTTAGCACACATTATATACTGATGTGTTGACATGTCATCTTTATCATCTGATAGGGCACTGCACATAGCCAGTCTACTCCAGTGAGAGAATTTAGTTGTGGTTGTTTGTTCAAACATACATGGTCTATATCATATAGCTTGGATAAGATTAAATGTCATGTCATCCTTTTAGTGTTCCACTGAATGACTACGAACAGGGTCCCTTTTCTTGGTACTGTTGAGCTTATTGCATAACTGGGTTTTTGGGGTCATTAAAAATTGCATATTTTGAGATTATTTTGATCTCAGGACAAAAAAAAACACAGGAAAGGAAACCTGTGGAGGTTAACTATTGGCAGCAACTATCTAACTGCTGTAAATTACTTTTTATAAGTTAAGGACAAACCTTGATGAGTCTTGGTTATACCCAAGTGTAACTTCTGATGGGAAGCCACATTCAGAGATGGCTTAACAGAGAGCTAGGGAATGATCTGTATATTTTGAAGTATGTGGTTGCTGTCTGTCTTATTTTTATTTAAACTGATAATAAAAAGCATTCTTGCTCTATTCTGGCATATTTTAGTTTTACCAAAACTTACAAGACACTCCCACCATTCTCTCTCTGAAACTCAGTTTGTTTCATTTTTATTTTTAAAAAAGATGAAACATGGTGCATAAAGTAAAGCACAGAACAGGTAGTTTGGAATGTTGTAAACCATATTTTCTGTGGTGGGCAGCTCTGGGTTGGTTCCTATGGATCTCAGAATAGCATCTTGATCCGAGGAAGGCACCTTCTGCCATAGGATAGTAGAAAAGATCCATTGTGTCTTTGCAGCTTGTATGCTCAGTAAAGTCTTTTATGAAAATCCATTTTTTCCTGTAAATCTGTTTCTCTTCTTCTTGGGTGAAGTGACATCACTAGCTGCAGTGAGTGCTGCTATTCTTTCTAAGATTATACATCTAACAGTGACTTTGGATTTCAGGAACAACCTTGGTTTAAAAGCTATTTTCCCTGTGTGTGTGAAAGAAGCATGTGCTTATATTCTGTCTTGGTGATATACTGCCACACCATGTATCTTCTTTGATATTTTTTTTTCTTTTTACACATAGTAACCAAAGCTAGTCCTTGTAAAAACCTATTTCAGTCAAAATGAAAGAATATGAGTGAACTGAAGCTGTTGTATTTCTGAACTTTGTATCTGAATGTAACCGTACAAGCATCATAATAGTATGATATTTTTATAATCTTGGAAATCGGAACACAGAGAGGACAGATGAGAGAAAGAGTGGAAGAGCTTTGACTTGTTCTGACTTCTTGGTCTAATGATATGGGGGGAGGGAGAAGGACTTACTACAGCACCTTCAAAGCTAACCAGACTCTCGACACAGCTTTGATCTTGGAGCTGCCAGTCCCACTTGTACTAGGATGTATAGGCCTCAGATTTCCAAGGCTTTTGCTGTGAGTCTGTGGCTAATCTGGCTTGCTTCCAAGCTGGCCAGGGGTGTGTGTGCGCATGTGTGCTAGTGGGGGGGACGACCTTCAGATTTGTATGTCACCCTTCTCAGCTGCAGACTCAACTTTACATTGTGGCAGTGTTTGGCAATCCAGCATTTCAGATGTCTCTAGGAAAAGTTGTCTGTCTCTCCTCTGTCATTACTTTATATGATGGTGAATGGTAAAGGCATAACTTTGTGTAACCCTTTTCACTAGCTTCATTCCCAGGTCTTGGTGTACATTTCTTTTTCATATACTCAAAGCGTTGTGTATACCATTTATCGGTTAATAAGTTGTCTGACAAGATAGCCACTTTGTACCTAATTGCTCAGTTTATTTATGTATTATTGATGAGCTTAGTCTCAGACTCCACTTTCCTTGGAGCTGGTTGATAAATCTGTCAGCTAATCCTGTGTAAGACATAGAATTTCCTGCTGGAGCATAATACATGACATTGCTTTTACTTTGTATTCTTAAAAGGAACCACCTTGTGAATTTTCAGTGGGCTGTGTCTAGCAGCATGAAATAAAATCAGATACATAATTCACACTGCTCTCTCCATTACTAAGAGTTCCACTGTAATGCCTTGTAATTTGATGAATACCTGTTTAGTTTTTAATCGATGTTCTGACTGTTGTGACTTGTAAGCGGTCACCTGACTAAAAGCTATTCCAAAGGTCTGGAGTGTATCTCATGATAATATTTGAAGCAGAACACATTTTTAACTTAGAGAAGAGACAGTTTTCAGTTACTGAAGGCAGTTGACTTTCTAAAGGCAGAATGTTTTGGCAAAACTGTATCTGGTAGGAATTGTTTAAGTCTAGGGAACCTTATAACTATAAGGAAATAAGAATTGAGGACCTGTAATAATTTTTCCCCATTTCTAAGACTTAAAGCAGAGGATTGAGCTATAATTGTAAGCCTGTAATTGTTCACCAATTGTATGGAAGTAGCATATTCTGTATGGTCAAAGCAATGGTATTCCCAGTAGTACTGTATGGCTGTACTCCAAATGAGGCTGCATCGTATATTGGCTGTTTTGTTTTCCATCCCTTTCCCAATAACCCCCAGCATGGAGGTTGCCTTTTTCACCTCTGCTGCACACGGAATCAATCAGTCAATCCTAAAAGAAATCAACCTTAACTGTTCCCTGGAAGGCCAGATATTGAAGCTGAAGCTCAAATACTTTGGCCATCAAATGAGAAGGGAGCACTCACTGGAGAAGACCCTGATGCTGGGAAAGATTGAAGGTCAAAGAAGAAGGGGACGGCAAAGGATGAGATGGTTAGACAGTGTTATTGAGGCAACGAACATGAAATTAAGCAAACTCTGGAACACAAGGGAAGACAGGAGGGCCTGGCGTGATGTGGTCCATGGGGTCGTGAAGAGTCAGACTCGACTGTGCGACTGAACAACAAAAAGCATATTCTGTATTCTGTCCTTGGCTATCTAAGGGGTATATGTGTGTGGGGGGGAAGGTTTGGGGGCGGGGAGGATAATCACTTAACTAAAATTATGAAAGACCCAGCAACCCTTTCTTTATGGCTCTTTTTGCCCCAATCATGTAGTAAAAAAGAGTGCATGACATTACATCAGCTAATGTGGTGAAGGATGGAAAAGCTTGGAGTGCAACTATAGCACATCACACATTCTCTCTTGCTGCACATTAAAGGAGGAGGAGGCCTGTACAGAAAAAGGTTCTTTTCATGGCTGCGTAAGATTTATGGTGGTGTTTATGGATCTGAGAGTGATGAGACTGTTGTTATGGAATACTTCTACAGGAATTACAGTTGAACCTATACCTATGGATTTTAGGGAAACAAAAACTGTTTTTGTTTATGAAGAGTTTTAGTGGTATTTGATTTGAAAATTAAGAATATAAATTGTTTTGCTTTTAGTTTTTAACATGTCATGTTGTTTGAAATTGCTTGGGATGCAAACTTAGCAAAATATTTCTGCACACCAAAAAATCTACAAAAATAGAATTCGCTGTTAAATTAAATTTCTGTATTAGGAATTGTTTCTGAACTTTAACCAGGCTGTTTAGATGCAAGAGGAAGTTAGGTGGTTTTCCAAAATGTAATCTCTGTTGAAGGGAACATAAAAAATATGTTACTGCTTGACTAGTTCTCTGTTAAATTAATTGTATATCTAGGAATTCCTTCCTTGGGACTGGAAGGGGGGGGGGAGAGAGAGAACACACGAGAACAGGAATGACAGTAAAGTAGAGCAGAGGTTTCCATACTGGTTGTGTACTTTATCTGGTCTGTCCCCCTCTTGTCACTTCCCTACAACTTTGATGAACTAGGTTACTTAATTGTATTTTTTGGTTGCTAGGTTTCTGAAGTTGTAGCTGGTTTTGTAAGTCATGTCTGACTAAAGAAGCTTTGACCCTGTAAAGCTTATGCCCTGAAAACCTTGTTAGTCTCTAAGGTGCTATTGGACTGGAATCTAGCTCCTCTACTGCAGACCAACATGACTAACCTCTGAAACTACTTACGTGATGCAAGAAATGGCTTGCTACCGCTGCACTGGATTTGCTGGGGCAAGACTTTGAGAACAAATTGGATTTAATAAATGTTTCATGGTTGTTGATTGTAAATCTTGTTGTCGTTGCTTTGCTTTTAATGTTCTTATTGGTGCTTCTATTCACTTTTCATTTTCACCTACCTCTTATTGCTATTGCTATTGGTGTAGCCAGGGAGTAGCAGACGGGACACCTCTAGGCTAGCAGGTGCCTGGCAGGGAAAAAATAAAAAAAGGTGAAGGCATTCCCCTTGCCTCCCATCACTGAGGCCTTGTGGGGCCCCAGCAGGGAGAAATGTAAAGTTCACAAAGGAGGAAGGGGCTGGCCCTGACAGCCTCCCGGTGGATCAAGGGGAGGGTGCATTGCAGCCTCACGCTCAGGTTAGTTAGGGCCCATTATATGAATCTCCTTCACTATCTTTTATGTGGAGGGAAAAAATAGTCTGGCAGTATTTTTCATTTTTATCTGAGTCTCTTTGTTAAATCAGGCATATGTGTAGAAAACTTACATTGCATCTCAACCAGAACTCATCACATTAATTTCAGTTTTAGTCCTCATCAGTCCCAAACAATTTGTGTAGTGTGTCCTATGATGGCTTGGTCCTTTCTCCTAGAATTAAGTCTTTGGAAGTTTTGTTTGTTTGTCTTAATACTGAATGTATGCAACTGCATGGGTGTTTATCAATGCACTCATAAATTTTATGCGTTTTCAAATAGTTCAGTGATAAAGAAACTTAAGATGAGATTGTGAAGATTTCTGATTTCAGTATAATGAAGTTGGGAAGTTTGACGTCTGATGAAGAAAGTTAACAGACAAAATAATCACTTGTCTGGAAGTTGTAGCTGTGCAACTTCTCAGTGAAGTGAAAGAAATAAAGAAACCCTGATGACGGAAAAGGAGGGATGACCCAGAAATGGGATGGCATGAGACACTTGTCCGAGCGATCAGAATTCTGATCACAGTTCAAGATTTTACATAAAAATTCAGAGAAGTTGAATAGTTCTTAGGACTGAATATGGCTGTACTGCCTCTTCACTATAGTCAGAGATCTTGCAAATGCCTGCCATTCTGATTAAAGCCTAACTATAGAGATCATATAGGTATTGGTTAGAAGCGGATTGGTTAGAGCGAGGGTTGCAGTCAAGTTGCAAAATGGAAAATACCAGGAACAGGCAATGTGGCTGGCCGCTTCACAGCTATACCGCAGGCAGGCCTGTAGTACCTGCGGTGGAATAGCAGACTGGTTCAAACAGGGTCTAACAGATACAGCCAAAAAGAACTTTGAAGGTGGTAATACTGCTTGGGAAGAATATGAGACCAGATGTGAATGAATGTGCCCTGCCTGAAAAACTGTGTGTGAGAGAAAATGAACACTGTGTTAATACTCCCAGTGGCTTCAAATGTGTCTGCACAGAGGGCTTTGAAGACAAGGATGGTGCCTGTGCTCCAGTTATAAAAACAGGTTAATCTGACTTTCAATAATTTGGGAGCTGCTGTTCCCTTATTGGAGTCTGAATCTTCTAGAGAACTGCCTGAAGAACTTTCACTGCTTCCCGATCTATGTTCAATGTTTTCTTCTGTTACGCTGTTGTCCTCTGCTCTTCCATCCTTCGCTGTTGTTTGGTGCTGTTCCAAAAATGCCTTTGTTTTTGTAACAGAGTTGATCTTTTGCTTCTTTT
>NW_015167087.1:152373-178195 GCF_001447785.1 Gekko japonicus
CTCCAACGAGCTCAGCCACGCCCCCAACGTCAGCACGTCGCCCGTCACTTCCGGCGACATGCTGCCGGCGCGCGCGAGCTTCACGTGCACATCGGGACAACTCCCGGACCGCGGCAATGCTCCCCCGCCGCGGGGGGAAGAAGATTTGGCAACCCTATTACTAGGCAACCATAACAGTATTGCCAGCCTTCAAACCTTGGTTTCTGTCAGTAAAAGGTAGGGGAGAGGGGTAGGGCCCTTTCCAGGCCTCTTTCGGCCTTTGAGGGGTAGACTCACTAGGACCACTGAGCAACTTGCTACCACATGACTTCCATGACTCACTCAGGCCTGGCTACTTTCTACTGTTCAACAGCAACCACCTCATGAAAGCCAGTGTGGTGTAGTTGCTAGAGATTCAGACTAGGATTTGGGAGACTTCGGTTTGAATGTGCACTCTGCCATGAAGGTCACTGCCTAACCTACCTTGCAGCGTTGTTGTGAAGATAACACGGAGGATAATAATGTAAGCTACTTTGGGTTCCCATTGTGAAGAAAAGCAGGATATAAATGAAATAAATAGGTAACAAATATAGCTGAAGATTGGGGCAGGTGAAAGGTAGATTGCTTGGTGGGTGAGAGAAGGAGGAGGAAGCAGCGAAATGGAAGAGGATATTGGGGCTGTCAGGAGGACAGAAGCAGGAAATAGTGTGGGGAGGGGTATACAGGGAAAAGGGATGTGCCCCTACAAGTTCCTTGTGGGCACCTTGCAATGCTACTGGGTCTGGTGGCTGGCATCCCACAACAGAGCCAGGCAACTAGCACAATGCAACTGGACCACTGTTTTCCCTGCTGCCTGCTGGAGGGAAGAAGGGAAAGCTGAAGATGGGTGAAGATAATGGTAGGTTAGCTGGTGGGTGAGAAGGAGAGAAGGTAGCAGGAAAAGGGAATATGTTGTGGGTGCTTTCAGAGAAGAGAAGCAGGAAATAGTGGGAGAGGGAAAATTAGATACCTTTGCAAGTCTTTGCATGTCCACTGCTTGTAAATATTTTAAATAATTAAATAAATAATTGCTTATTACCAGTGTTCCAGTATGGTTTTCATGAAGCTGCTCAGGTATTTCATCTGCCTAGTACAAATGGCAAAGTCGCACAAAAATGTTGTTTGATCAGGTATGGGACTTTCCTCTTCTGTCAGATTCCTTTTCTCTTATGGGAGTTTCCTATTCTGTCAGATTCCTTTTTCTCCTAAGATTTAATCAGTGTACTTGTGCAGATGTGTGCACTGACTAAATCATAGTGTGAAAAGGATTGTTGGTGTGATCACAACATTGTGTCGAATTGCTTTCAAGCAGTGGGAGTGAGAGGGATCGCTGAAATGCTGAAATTTAAAGGGAACCTTTAGATGCCTTTCTAGTTCACTTGCTGAGTTGTACCATGGCAGCGACACGACTCAGCGAGTCAGCTGAGAAGGCATAAATGCTTTCTCAGTTCACTTGTGAGTTGTACCACAGCAGTGCAGCTTGCAAAACCATTTAAAGGGAACTGAGGTTTGCAAACCATGAACCCAGTTTGTGACAAATTTCAGTTCATAATATGGTTTGTGCCCATCCCCAGTGCTGATAGTCTATGAGACAAAAGTAGTAAGCAGAAGAGGTTCCTTAGCATAATTGAAGAACACATGCTGTGCTAGTAGGTCTTTAGCATCTTCAGTATATTTAAGTAGCAAGGCCCAGGACCTTGAAGAATAGCTGCCAGACTGAATCAGTGGTCTTGGCGATGTGCCGTAATGAGCTCTGCTTGAGCCACAATGATGGAGCCCTAATGGTGACTGCTGTACTTGTGTAACTGGTAGAGTTGGTGAAAAGTACTGGGTTCGCTGCATGGAGGACTCGAACAACGACATGCGCTTGCACACATTTATTTTACTTAACACAGAACTGCAAACCGGCCATGCAAGACCAACTATATACACACCCACCCAGCACACCCACAGTCCCATTGGAGGGTTTGAATTTCCCGCCAAAGTTTCTATTGGTTCATGCTGGGGGAACTAGGATCCTAGGTTCCTATTGTCTAGAGGAGCTGAGCTCCTGACTCTGGCCGCGGACCCCTGGTGGCGGTCCGTGTACATAACAGCTGGCTCTCCATACTTCAAATGATAATTATTCCACACATAATTATTCTGCAACTGTGGAGCACCATACCATGGAATTGGTATTTTAATTCAGAGATAGGTTTTGCAGACTGGTTGAGGTTGAAGGTCATATCGGGGTTTTTCCAGAGTTCACCTGAAGTTGCTATTTTGAAATACCAAATGCAGGACAGCTCTGCCATTATGTTATGCCTTGTCAACTAAGCTGAACTGAGCAAGGTCTTTTATAAACATTTTAAAACAGTGTCAACTTGGACAAGAGCATTTTCAGTGATAGCTCCCAGTTGGTGGAATAGCCTCTCTGACAAAATCAGGACCCCTGTGCTGCTGTTATTTTCAGAGGTTATGTAAAGCTTGCTTTGTTCAGAAGGGCACTATTGTAAAAGTGGAATGTTATTGGTGATGAGTTTTATGGGATGTGGGTTAGAATGTGGAATGATGTTTAGGATTGTCTTTATTGTTGTTCTACGATTTTGTTATGTTTTATTAGGGTTTGATTAGCAATGTTGTAGTGCCTAAAGTCTTTAATGGAGAAAGACAGGATCAAAATGCCATAAAGGAGAAATTCTGATTTTACAGACTTAGAAAACATGCTAGTATTTATATTTTGGCTTTAAACTAATTTCTGCAGCTCTGGATTATACATTTACTGCCTTTTGAACATGAAACCAGGGTAGGATTTTTAAAAGTACTTTCACAAATGAGTGATTTAGGATCCAGGTAAATTCTTTCATATCTATTTCTAACTAGGAAATTCTGTGCCATTTCATAAATTATATACAGTATTGCAAGAGGAAACTGATTTATTTTTATAATGACGTATTATTTACAAAGCTGCTCTGTTTTTACTGTAATGGTTTCAGGTTCCATAATGAGATCAATTTTTTTCTTCAGCCTAATCACTAGATGATTTACTTATGCAATTCATCTTTGCTTTATCTATATTTTACCAGTTCTGACTTGCGAATGCCATCCTTTGTTGTCATTAAGAACCCCAGAAATTGCTCACTGTGCATTTAGGCCTTAAAAAAACGTAGACCAGTTTGAAAGCTTTTTCAGGATTAGTGGTTTAAAGTTAAGAAAGGATAAAAACAATAGTGTACCATTCTACATATTCAAATAGAGATAAATCAGATGGTGATTATACTGCATGGCTTTATTGTTTTGTTTTGCAATTTTGTAATGTGGTATTTCATAATAAATTGCAACATAGTACTAAAAGCGTTTGTGTTTTAAAAATTAAACTGAGGTCAGATGTAACTGATGAACCATTATTTTAAATAAATCAATTGTTCCTTTTGGATGGAAGATTGAAAACAATAGCTTGGAATTTTTCCAAGTTTCCAAGACATTTCAGAGATCTGGATACTTTTAGTCAGTTACAATGTTAATTTAATGACCAAAGAAGACATAAAGAACTTTCTTGACATTAATGTAAAAATGTTATGCTATCAGAACATGGCAAGGCATAAATAATTAAAATATGCTCAGTAAGAGACTGGTGTACTTAAGTTTATACCTCCGCATCACCATGATACAATCTTCTGTTTTGCTTATCTCCATTTTCAGAGGGCAACTTGTATTTTGTGACCATCACTTAGTGATAAAACATTATTGTGAAAAAATGCTGACAACTTGGAGTGTTTACATGGATTCTGGTTTAGAAAAATTGACAGTGATTATCATTGTTTTATGTTTTAATTTTAAACATATATGCTGACAGATTTAACACCTTTTGGAGAATATCCTTTCAAGAATAAAAAGCAGGGCAGTAAGAATTTTGCCAGATATGCAGAGTGGTAACTGATACACTCAGGAGAAAGAAATGGCCTTTAAGGGAAGGGGGGGGGACCCTGTGGAATCAAGTCCAGTTCATGTTTCTGCTACCTCCCTCATATACACCACAATGGATAACAAACACAACAACACATGTATTGAATAACTGTGCTATAAACCTTTAGTTAGCAAGTCAGGCTTTGTGCAGGCAGTCTTTATAGGGAAATTTCTTCATTTGCAGTGCTGTTGCCTGTTAATTCCAGTCTTGCATTGGTTGGGTTCTTGTTATAAACATTCCAGCAATAATACTGCTATTAATATTCAAGGGTCAGAATCAACTTTTCCAGCAACAGAGTACTGCCATTCAAATGGAAGATAAAAATGGGATTCTGTGTGCCACCAATATATGGCTTCTCGCCAGCAGGGCCAACCCAAGAATTTTTGGCTTCCTAGGTGAATGACTCCCCCCCCTCCAGGTCACAGGGGAGCTGTTTTCACTCAGACTGCTCTCACTGGGGTAGCTGTACCCCCAACCTGTTATCCTGGACCTGGTGACAGGAGAAGACCCTGCTTGCTGTCTGGGCATTGGCACAACATGGCAGTTCCCAGGGCTACCACTTGCCTAACCCAGCAGTGGCCCACAACACTGGGTCCTGGTCACCTACCACCTATCTGCATGGGCATGGTGGCTCTACATGTCCTTGGGTTGCCATTTGCCATGCCCTGTAGTGCCACTGCTCCCAAACACAGTGATGGGAAAGACCCTAGCCACATGCCAACTGGGTATATCAGTGCATGCCCAGTAGTGCCCGGGGTTGCTGCTTGCAACATGCCATGCCACCACCACTCCCAAGTAATGCTCCCTCTAAGCTGTGGAGTCTTGTGAGCAAAAATTCTACATTGTGAGCTACTGGCATTAAAGTTGTGAGCGAGCAATTTGGCTACTACATAAATTACTTTGTTCTGGAGCCATCCTTCCCGAGCTAAGACCAAAAAAAATTGAGCCAGAGGCTAAAAAAACTGTGAGCTAGCTGACACTAACTCAGCTTAGAGGGAACACTGCTCCCAAGCCTTGTGATGGGGTACATGAGCATGTATGTGGTGGTTCCTGGAGCCCTATGTACGTGAGCAGGCTGGTCATGCCAGCTAGTGAATCACTTATAATGCTAAGTTTCTCTATTAGGGAGGTGTAACTGATAACTGTTCCACAAATGTCACAAGGGATATCACAGGAATTCAGTGTAATGGCACAGTTTGTATAATGAGTGGAAAAGATGGACTGTCTAGCTTCTGAGGTTCTGTCCGCCTGTCCCAAGTAATAGTTGAAGAAGATTTTCTGTGGGCTTGTCCCACTTCTGTACAGTTCTCATGATCCTTAGATCTTGGATCCCACAAGGCTTCACAAAGCAAGGCCAGCCCAAGTCTTGCCTCGCAAATGCATCAAGTCGTATACCTGCCAGAGCTTCTCGTGAAGGTAAATGGAATATAACTGGAAAGTCTGACCATACCCAAAGGTGCAAGCCTTTGGCATAAGCTGAAGGACACAAATGAAAGGGCTTTTGCCCATGAGTCCTTGTAACTTGTGAAATGGTTGGGCAAACAGAATGTTCTAAGCTGCTTTGAATCCCAGCAAGGGAGAAAAATAAATGCAAATACAGCTTTCCTTTAGTGAGACCTGATAAAGAAGATAAGCTGCTTAGAATTGTACAGCGCTTCACAACTAGGCTTGACCCTTGCCCTTGTTGGCTTATGATATTGGATCAGATTGGGTTCATTGAGTCAGTCTAAGTGATAAATAAGCACCTATCTGTGGAAGGATATGGTTCCAGCTGCTTTCAAAGAAGCAGTTGTGAGTGAGACACTTCCTCAAGTCCATGGAAATAACTAATGCCTGTTATCCAGCATTCCATTCTTGGGCAAGGTGCTAAAGTATCTGTTGTTAAATACAGACCTTTTCATATAACATGTTCTAACTTGACATTTATTTTACCTCATCTTTGATATGTAGAATCCTCTAATAATAAAACCTACTAGTTATGTTCAAATTTGTAAGTGTTAATGTCACTTTTGTACTGGGTATTATTTCTTAAGAACATAGAACAGAAGAACAGAAGAGACTCCAATGTTGGATCAGGCCAAAGGCCCATCCAGTCCAGCACTCTGTCACACAGTGGCCAAAAATACCAGGTGTCATCAGGAGGTCCACCAGTGGGGCCAGGACATTAGAAGCCCTCCCATAACTATCGCTTTTGAAATCAGATGGGGTTCTTGTAACACTGTTCTCACTGGTTGCTTTCAGAGGATATTCCAGCCTTCAGCAGACTTTTTACATATTAGTCCCATGCCTTGATGATGATCTGATTATTTAGAGGAGTTTTAACTTAAGACTTGAGGCATTTTGCAATGATAAAAATATGCTATTAAAATCCATAAAAAGTAACAAATGTAATTAAAATATTTTGTGGTAATATCAAATGTCCTTCTAAATAATTTCTCCTTGCAAAACTGGAAGAACGTCAACAAAGTAGAAAGCTTTCATAACATCTTCTGGAAGGGCATTTTATAAGATATGAGTAGCTGCTAAAAAAGACCTAGATCTAGCAGTAGCCGTTGTAACTATCCTTACAGGTAGATTGAAAGTGGATTGAAAATGGATTGTTTAGTGTGTGTGACCGCATCCTCAGAGATATGTACATTATTCTCCCCTCCTCCATTTTGTTCTCTCAAAAACCCAGTGATGTAGGTTAAGCTAACAGAATGTGACTGACCCAATGTCACCCATTGGCCATCATGGCAAAGTGGAGTTAGTTAGAAATAAGTCATACTGTACTTATGAAGTTTTACTCCCAGTAAGTGTGTGTAGGATTGAAGTTTAAATTACAAGTAAAATGGAATATATATATTCCATTCTCAAGGATCTTTTTGCCAGTAGATCAGTTATTGTGCTTTAGAAAGGCTATAGTGTTACTGGAACAGAAAAGTTGGATAAAGCCTTTTGTGTTGTCTAGAAAACATAGATTTCTTTCAGCCATTGAAATTCCAGGTAAGAATTTTACTCCGATTTTAGGGAGCTCGTTAATCACTTATAAAGAGTATATTATTTTCCATTTGCCTCATGCCATGGGATTCTGTCCAGGTTTTAATTGTTCATGCAGTATCAATTTCATATGAAAAGAAACTTTGTCAGATCTAATTTATCATGTATGAATTACTGCATTAATTTCTTCTTAAACATTTTCAGAACTTTCAACTAATATTAGCATGGCATTTGAATTCTTGTACAGAAGTTCCGACAAGCATCCAATGATATATAAACCACAGGTCTTGAATTAAAGAATTCTTGGACTGATTTCAGCTAGGGTAGTGATTCAGTCTCAATACTAATGGGCATGGTAAAATGGAAATATTTAGGATTACATTCATATCAGCTTTAAGCAGAGGTCATTTCGTAGAAAAAGAGCTAGGGGAACTCATTAGCATAACTCATTAGCATATGCCACACCCCCTGACATCAGGGGCCCGGCGGTGGACCTGCAAGGCCAGCGGGAGTGCGTTCCCCCGCGTTCCTCCCCGAAATGACCTCTGGCTTTAAGGTGGGTATCCCTGAGATTACCTGGATGGCCCAGGCTATCCTGATTTCATCAGACCTCAGAAGCTAAGTAGGGTTGGTCCTGGTTAGTATTTGGATGGGAGACCACTAAGGCAGTCCAGGATCAGTCATCTTGCCTTGAAAACCCTACAGGGTTTCTATAAGTTGGCTGTGACTTGATGGCGCTTTAAACATACATCCCTGAGATTAAGTTATATGTGTGTAGATTTATAGTATAGAAGTCTGGGTATTAGACTATAAACTGGCACATTATAACCAGCTACTTTATAGCACTTTTGTGGCTCATTGCCCCCCACCATGGTGCACTGCTGGGGGGTGGGGCCAGCTGGAGGAAAGGAAGGATGTCGAACATCATGACATCAAATGTCACAGTGCTGGAGTGGGCAGAGCTGGCTCCTTAAAGGCGAGGCTCTGTCCACAGGTCAGCAGTTGCTGCTTGTTGCTTGGCCCACCCTCCTGCCCTGTTTCTAGTGCAGGCTTATACCGGTCACCTTTTGGGGCCAGGTAGGAATTTTTCATCTCTTCTTGTGATTGGTTCTTTGAGAGGTGGTTTTTCGCCTACCTTGCATTGAGGACAGTGGACTTGGAATAATTGGCTATGGTGGTTGCCATTAAGTAGGTTGGTCACTTTCATTGTAGTGTGGAGAGAAAAATCAAGTTGTTGAGTACCTGGCACATTTCTGTTTGGAAATAAGGGGTCCACAGGAATTGCCTTCAGGCCTTGTGGCTCAGGGCTGGAAATGGGGATCTCTCGTTGGAGCTACCTGGTTAAGCTCATCCCCGCAGGCCATGCGGCTTTGGTGGTGGTTTTCCAGGGTCACTGACAACGTGCCAGGCTGCTGGTCGAGAGCCACAAGGTCGAGTGCCATAAAGATTAGGGCAGGTGACTTGCCCAATGGAGGGCTAGGAGGTGGTCAGAGGGTAACACCTGCCCTGTCCCTTACCCCCCCCCATTTCACTAATGGTATTCCATTTACCAAACAGTTTATAAATAAACTGATCCTGTTTAAATCCAAATCGGCATCTGTCTCTTTATTTCAACTGGGAGGACAAAAATGTTATACTGGCACTGGTGAGGTACTTGTATATGAGTTTTTCCCTTCAGGTTTGTGCAGTGCTACAGTCCTGCAAAACTAGGGCTAATTATGTACATGTTTTCAGTGGAATTGGCATCCTACCTCGATAGATGTAATGGATTAAGTGGATAATGAATAGTATTGAATACACAAATTCACTTTTGCATTTGTATTTGGAAATGTTTCTGTGGCAGTTCTGCATCATCACATTCATGCATCTGTAAAGAATCTCTGTCTAGAGCCAGCCTGTCTTCTCTTGTGATGACTGCATAGGACTGCTGCAAAGTAGTGGAGGATTTTCTGTATTTTAGTCACTATAGATACTTGAATTTGTTTTTCATCCTCTGTGTTGTCATTTGATTTGCCTTGTTTTCACTGTTGTCATGGATGATTCTTTTGGGGTTTTTTCTTTATTAATATTATACCATTTATTGATACAAAATTAGTCCCTTTTTCATGAGAAACACAGTTTAAAATATTTAAATAAGTAAATGTTGTGCTAAATGTTAATGGGATAAACCAGAGAAATTTACATTAGTTTTTATAATTTTACATATCAAAAAGGAGATGATGCTTAGAACTAAGGTTTTGCAATTCCAAGATGATTGAACACACTCTAGTTAAGCACTATCTGATCTTAAGAAGTCCTTATAATTGTCTTCTCAAGAAGACACTCATGTAACTGCAGTAAGAATGGAGCACTGTGTATTGAGTAGAAAAAACTTATGCATGCTATTTGATGACATTTGATACTATTTTAAAAAATAAATCATACGAGTAGGGAATCCACAAGGACTTACAGCAGTCTTCTCATTTTTGCCTTCCACACTGTTTCCTCTTTACTTTTTCTGAAAGATCCCATTGCCTTTCCCCTTTTGCTGCTTCCTTCTCACCCACCAGCTGGCCTACTTGTATCTGCCCCCCTATGTTCAAGCTTTCCTAGCAGATTTGCATGGGAAAACTCTGGCCAAGTTGCATGGTAGATCCCCTCCCCACACTATTTCATCTTTTCTTAGGGCTGCCAAGTGGGGGTGGGTGGCGGGTAAACCCCCGCTTTGGAGGCCCGATTTCCGCCACCGCGAAATTGGGCCCCGATCGGCAGAGGAAAAAATCTATGGTTTACTTTCTGCCGATCGGGGCCATGCCCCCAACGTGCTCTACGTCATGCTTCACTTCCTGTGATGTGCAGGCGGCGCGCGCACGTCCCGCAGCAACTCCCGGAGCCAAGGGACAGTCCCCCGCCGGTGAGTATAAAGGACTTGGCAACCCTATCTTTTCTTCCACTGGGCACTCCCCATATCCTGACTTTTCCCTGCTGCCTTCTCTCCTAACCACTCACTGGCCACCTTACCTCTTATCTGCCCCTTATTGACAACTATATTATTTATTTATTTCATTTATACCCTGCCTTTCTTCCTGGGGGTCCAAAGCAGATTACATAATTCTTTACTCTTCCATTTTATCCTCACAATAATCCTCTGAGTTGGTTAGGCTGAAAATGTGTGAGTTGCCCAAGGTGCTCTTTCACAGCAGAGTATAGATTTGAACCTGGATCTCCTAGATCTTAGTCTGAAATTGTAAACACTATGCCACACTGGTTTTTGTGGGGGTGGCTGTTGTTGAACAGTAGCAAGCAGCTGGCAATACTGTTGTGGTTGCTTAGCAGCCTCCATAATGGCCACTGACCGAGCATTCATTTGTTAAAACTACAGGTGCTTTCCAGTATTAATAGTATCCTGGGCCATGTTTGTCAGCATGAGCTGGTGAAAATGGCCTTTCCATTTGTTCTGTGTCCATGATCTGGTGTTCTGCAATGCTACTATTTTTCCTTATAAATGCTAGGACCCATTCATTGATCTTCTTCACATTTCTGATCTAGTCCTGAGTCAGGAATTGTAGTGGATATGGAATCCAAGAAGATCTCAACCAAATCTCAACTAACTCCACACCAATTTAATCCTATGCTTCCCAGCTGATATTATAAATTAGCTTTCATTGAGCAGCAGATAATAATGATGTTATAGGAGACTGAGGATGCCTCTGGTTAGTTATATAGTTTGTGATATCAGATAAACAGATAATGCTCTTCTGGGTTGGATTTAGCCAGCTTTCTTACTTGGTGTCACCAAGTTCCCATCTCTACTGCAGATTCCAACTCACATGGCTTTTGCCCATGCAAGTCCCATGATCCCCAGCATAGCCTGTTTTGGTGGTCATAGGAGGACCCGTCTCCTTTTTCACCAGTGGAAAAGCTGGTTAGACCCAACCCTCTGTATTTTTAATTGCATAGTGTTCATGCCATTAATTTCCTCCACAGATATGGTTGCCAGGTGTCCAGTTTTGAACTGGACAGTCCAGTGAATTGACATATAAATGTCCAGTATTTTCTAATTAAGTCCACAATCACCATGGTCAAGCTCATGCATGCACTCTTTCTTTCCCCTTTGGCATGATAAAGTGGCAATACCCCTTCTTGTTCTCCATTGCTAATAGAGATACAAGATGGGACCATGGTGTCTTGCAAATATATCAAAAAAACTATATCAAAAAACTGAAATCACCGTGACCAAAAGCTAGATAAAACCATTTACTGATATTTATCAGTTTATTTTTCAATGATTTCGTATTCACCTTATGTAGTACTATCTAATGTATTTTAACTAGGGGTGGGCATGAACTGGAAAAGTGGAGGTTCATGGTTTGGTGTTTTCATGAACCTCAAACCCTGAACTTCTCCATCGCTTCTACGAAATGACCCCTGAAAAACTATATAAAAAAACTAAAATCACCGTGACCAAAAGCTAGATAAAACCATTTACTGATATTTATCAGTTTATTTTTCAATGATTTCGTATTCACCTTATGTAGTACTATCTAATGTATTTTAACTAGGGGTGGGCATGAACTGGAAAAGTGGAGGTTCATGGTTTGGTGTTTTCATGAACCTCAAACCCTGAACTTCTCCATCGCACGAACCAGTTCATGCCTCGGGAAGTTTGTGGGGCTGCAGCCCCACCTGGAAGTGAGCCAAAAAAGGCATTTAAATGCCTTCAGATCCCACCTCCAATGTCAGCCCGAATGAGTTCCAAGAGTGAGCTCTGAAGGCCTTTATGGGCTTTTATATAACCACTTTCAGATTCAAATTTATATTCAAAAAGAACCAAAAATAAAGAGAGCCAGTGTGGTGTAGTGGTTAGGGTATAGGATTAGAATTTGGGATACCCAGTTTCAGATGTCATGGAAACTTGCTGAGTGACCTTGGGCCAATCACACAATCTCAGCCTAACCTATCTCATAGGGTTGGTGTGAGAATAAAATGGAGGATGAGAGAATGGTGTATGACACTTTGGGCCCCCATTAGGAGGGAAAATGCAGCAAATAAATAAAATTGAACAAATAAAATCTTCTGCACATAGAAAACTTGATGTCAAGGAGCTGATATCAGCTTAGTTTTTTCCCCCTGGCATGCTAGTTTTCTGTGCATGCTATGTGCAAAGATCTCTGGACAGAAGTTGGTGCTGCATTTTGTCCCCCAAAAGTCAAATAAAGCTGAAGGAGGGGTGAGTTGAAAGAGTATGAGAAACAAAACATGTGCAGCACTTAAAACATGTGCAGAACATGTGCAGCACTTAAATATATAGTTACATTTTTGTATTTGTCCTCTGAAGACCATAGGATGATCAGGACAAATTTTGTTGACAAATTTTGATCAAGTGTGTCCAGTATTTTTGTCAAAACCATCTGACAACCCTACTCACAAAGATGTATTTAAGCAAGGATATTATGCATTTTTTTTTTCAGTTTTCCAGGAATGGTAATTTCAATCATGATAGAGAGTAAATTAGTTTTAGCCCATCAAGCAAAGTATTATCTTATGCATCTTTGAACTTTTACTAATACATTTTGTCTTTTCAAACATCTGGTACCTTTCCTTATTTTCTAAATGGTTGTTTCAATAAGATAGGATTGAATTGCTTTTAAAATCATTCTTTATGACAACTGAAACTTAAACTTTATTAAGAGGCATTTCACTATTTTTTCTATTATTCCCCTCTTATGAAAAAAATTACTTAGCACTTTGTTATCACCAACAGCAATATGTATACATGGTGCACAAAATGAGCCATTTTGTTTTAAAACAGATTGCAGCTGAAAGGAAACCATTCATTGCTTGCTGTAATTACTAGAGCACTAATTACTCCTAATCACTGACATCCAGGGTCAATAAGGTGGATGACAACAAGAACATCAAAGACAAGATGCACATGCACAATTGCATGTTTTTCAGTTCAGTCTATAGTGAGGGTTTTGGTTTTTTGTTTTCTAACAGCTACTGTTTGTCATTTGATTCTAAAAATATTAAACCTTGCTGGTTCCTTTTTAAAGAAAACAATATTTCTTTCATTTACAGTTTGACGGTGAGAACATGTATATGAGTATGACAGAGCCAAGCCAGGAGTATGTGCCAGCCAGCCAGGTGGGTTAATTAATCTTCTCTGCCTTGTTTCAAATTGTAATTAAACAAATTCAAAGAGTTGCATTGCAAATGAGTGGCACTATCAGTAACTGCTGCAATCAGAAATAATCATAATTTATAAACAAAGCATTTAAGCCTTGTTTTCAGCTAATGAGATAGCACTGATAAAACGCCAGAGTTGGCAGTTGTCAAAGATTCTACCTTGTTTGCTCTCCAGAATGCAGGCAGCTGTTTTGCCAGCATGATCATTCGCAAGCAGTTGTTTTACCTTTAGGAAATCATCTATACAGGTGCATGCTATTTGTTTATCTGACTACAGACAAGTTAATCATTATAAGCCGCAGGTGCTACAAGTGGCTTTACTTATCATTTTTGGAGTTGAAGAGTAAGCTCGTTATGTTTCTTATGAAACATAAGGAAGAGGGGGAGATGGAAGAGAAATTATTTTATTTATTTACGTCATTTATATCCCGCTTTTCTCTCCAATGGGAACCCAAAGTAGCTTACATCATTCTCTTCTCCTCCATTTTATCCTCACAATAACCCTGCGAGGCAGATTAGGCTGAAAGTGCACGAGTGGCCCAAGGTCACCCAGTGAGCTTCCATGGCTTCTGCGATATGACTTCTGCAAAGGAACCTCCTGCCTTGCCAAGTTCTTGGAGTTCTTTGAGGAGGAGGTTAACAGGCATGTGGATGAGGGCTGTCTCGTACTTTCAAAAGGCTTTTGACAAGGTACCTCAGCAGAGAATCCTGAGTAAGCTTAGCAGTCATAGGATAAGAGGATGTTTTCTCTTATGTGTTAAAAGTTGGTTAAATGGCAGGAAGCGGAGAGTAGGAATAAATGGAGAGTTCTCACAATGGAAGGATGTGAGCAGCAGGGTCCCACAAGGATTGGTATTGCGACAGGTGCTATTTAATTTATTCATAAGTCATTTGAAATTTGGGCTGAACGGTGTAATAGCCAGGTTTGCAGATGACACCAAATTATACAGAATGGTGAAAACCAAGGCAGATTATGACGAGCTACAGGAGGATCTCTCTAAATTGGGTGAGAGGGCATTCAGTAACCACGTGACAAATGGAGTTCAGTGTGGGTAAGTGTAAGGTGACACATACTGGAACAAAAATTCCTCATTTTAAAGATATGTTGATGGGACCTGAACTGTTTGAGGCTGAGACTGGAAGAGAACTTGGGGTGGTTGTGGAAAGCTCAATGAAATTGTCAACCCAGTGTGTAGCAGCAGTGAAAAGGAGAGACTCCGTGCTAGGAATTATTAAGAAAGGAGTTAAAAATGAAATAGCCAATATTCTAATTCTCTTGTATAAAGCTATGGCGCAGCTTCATTTGGAATAGTGTTTTGTTCTGGTCATAGTATCTCTAAAAGAACATTGCAAAACTAGAAAAAGTACAAAGAGGGCAGCCAAGATTATTAGGGAGCCAGAGTACCTTTCCTATAAGGAAAGCTGGGACTTTTCAGTCTAGAAAAAATACAGCTATGGGGAGACAGATGGAGGTTAAAGTAAGCAGATAAAGGAAGGTTTTTCTTCTCCTGTAATACTAGAAATGGGGGGGGGCAATGAAACTTATGTCAAATAGGTGCAGAATAGACAAAAGGAAATACCAGTGTTGTGTAGCAGTTAGAATATCAGAGTCGGATCTGTGAGACCCAGGTGCAAATCCCTTGTCTGCACACTCTCAGCCTAACATACCTCACAGAGTTGTTGTGTGAATGAAATGGAGGAGTGGAGAACAATTTCAATTTATTTGGGTGCCCATTGGGGAAATAGGTGGCATACAAATGAAGTGACTGGAAATAAATAGATACTTCTTTACTCAACAAGTTATTAAACTGTGGAATTCACTGATGGGATGGCCATGAGCTTAGATAGCTAAGAAAATTAGACAGATTAATGAAGAAGAGTTCCATCAATAGCTACTAGACTTGGTTACTGAAGTGAGCCCCATATCTGGAGGGAGGAAATCTTTGAATACCAGTGCTGACAGGCAGAAGCAGGGGAGGGCAACTTGCTGGGCCTTTATGCTCTATTTGTCTTCTAGGGCAACTTGCTGGAACAGGATCCTGGACTAGATGGACCGCTGGTCTGATCCATGAGGCTCTTCTTATGTTCATTTGTAGGAAGGGTTATAATGAAATTAGTTTTGTTTAATCAGTTTCTACCATGCTAAGGGTGGAATCCTAAGCAGATCTGCACACAAGAAAGCCCTATGTCATTCAGTTGAACTTTCCCCCTATTTGGGATCTCAGAATTATTTACAGATTTTAAAAAGAGACAATCAAAAGCAAACACATTACTTGCTTAGCTATTGAAATCAAGAATGTACAAACTTAGACCCCTAAAAAAACCCACACACATCACAGGAGCAAATAAAAGGGAAAAGTTACTTGAAGCAGAAACTGTCCCTTAAAGTAAAACCCTTTGGGTTGGTTTCCTTAAACTAAAAACAGAGCTGTGTTTTCAACGCAGAGCAGGGAGTTCTATATAAAGAATATGACACAGCTGAGAAGTCTCTGCTCCTTTCCCCTATCAATCTGACAAAGAGGAGACTTGGATCATAGCCTCATGCAAGAATCTTCATGAATAGGCCAGGTACATTTGGGAGATCATTCTCCTAAAGCAAACACAGAGCACTTAGTACTCTCAAGTTTAAAATCAGTACTTTGTATTGTGTCTGGAAGCAGCATAACTAGTTGGCAGGAGTGGAATAGTTATGTAGTCTAGAACTAGAAGGCAGGGGATATCCAAGTTCAAGTTGTCATACACCCATGAATCTCAGTGACTAACCTTGGTCAGTTATTCTTTCTCATCCCAGCCTTTATCATAGAGTTTTAGCGATGATAAAATTAAGGTGGGAAGAGCTATATATACCAACCACAGTTCCTTGGAGGAAGGGTGGGATAAAAAAGTACTAGGTTGGTAGATATAGCATACTGCCACTCTTTTTAGAACCTTTCTGAGTTCTTTCAGTCTAATGTCACTTAATGTATTTATATACCAAAATGTAAGTATTGCATGGATTGCATAGATCCCAATAATGGCAATTTTCTTAGACAGGGAAAGTTTGGTTTTCTGAGTGTGTGTCCATGTGTATATATACATACAAGTATATGTATATATGCACGATGTTTAAAATACCTGAGTACCCTAATGACCAGTCATTAATACCAATGTGTTAGTAAGGGCATTTATATATCAGGTCCCAGGGGTCATTTCGTAGAAAAAGACCTAGGGGAACTCATTAGCATAACTCATTAGCATATGCCACACACCCTGACATCAGGGGCCCGGCGGTGGACCTGCAAGGCCAGCGGGAGTGCGAGGAAGCCCCGCCAAGGCCCTCCTTGGCCCCAGGCAGGCAGGGGTGGGGAGAGGCGGGGAGGAAGCAACTTACCCGCCCTCTTCTCCTGCCTCCTCCTGGCTGAATGAGGGCTGGAAGCAGGGCGGCCGGAAGCAGGGGGCGGGGCTTCGTCATGTGCCCCGCCCCCCTGCACCTCACCCGGGGGAACTGCGTTCCCCCCCGAAATGACCTCTGTCAGGTCCACTGTAGTAATCATTTCATACAACAAACACCTGATAATTAGGTTGCGGTCACACGCGCCTTTAGATCTGACATAGCTGTGAATGCCTGATGGGTCTAAAGGGCACAATCAGACAGCAACATCTGGGAAAGGTCCCACAGTCATTGGCACCCGTGCTGCTCTGCCACAGAAAGAAAGTTAGAAGACACTGGGGAAAGTCTGGTCCTAACACTTGCCAACAGGCCACAGATGTATTTTCCCCTGTCTGACCACTCAAGCACACTCTCAAGCCATCAGGATAGTCTGATCATTCCATCCCAACTTGGTGCCTCCCCCCCCCTTAGCAGTATGCGCATAATCACATACTCTATGGGGAACCCTCAGTGCAGAGGTGTGATTCCTTGTTTATGCGCATGGGAAACAAACGGCAAAAAACCCTACTCGCATGAGGTGACATCTGATCACACAGTGACAGGCTGAGCCCACAGCAGAAAGGGATATGTGATCTTGCAACTTTGAGTCAAATTCCTCTGGAGGAAATAGGGGCGCATCCCCTCTGCTCCAAAAGGCACATGTGACCGCAGCCTTCGTGTGGCATCTAAGATGGTATCTGTAAACCATGAAGTCACTAATTCAAATCTTTCCTCTGTTACAAACTTACTAGGTAAGGCTCCTTATTCTTAACCTCAACCACTATGAGGATAGTATCATTTAGTTACTTTACAGGGCTATTGGAGGTTATACTGACTGGATTTCTTCCTGTTGTTCAAAAGCTGAAAGGAAAGATAATGTAGAGTATGGGGATGTGATCTTCCACATCCACCAGTGAAACTCTAATATTGGTGAACATTGGCGAAGTACTTTGAATATGTTAAATGCTAAGGATCAATGTAACCAACAGCCACGGGAAACCACTTGTATTGGCACAAGTAATTATATGCAAATATATATTTGCCCCAACACGATAGTGACATTGCATCTGTAACAATATAGAGAAAGAGCACGGGTTATCACATTGCATTAGTGGGATGAGTACATAAATGACCATGTTCACATCCTGTTCAGTGGATCTTCACCATACCTTACCCTTATTTAGCACAGCAACTGCTGATCTGTAACAATAGGAGATCAGTAATTGGATTTATAATTTCTCTCAAACTTAATAGAATCCTCAGTGGCCTTAGCAGTATGCGCATAATCACATACTCTATGGGGAACCCTCAGTGCAGAGGTGTGATTCCTTGTTTATGCGCATGGGAAACAAACGGCAAAAAACCCTACTCGCATGAGGTGACATCTGATCACACAGTGACAGGCTGAGCCCACAGCAGAAAGGGATATGTGATCTTGCAACTTTGAGTCAAATTCCTCTGGAGGAAATAGGGGCGCATCCCCTCTGCTCCAAAAGGCACATGTGACCGCAGCCTTCGTGTGGCATCTAAGATGGTATCTGTAAACCATGAAGTCACTAATTCAAATCTTTCCTCTGTTAAAAACTTACTAGGTAAGGCTCCTTATTCTTAACCTCAGCCACTATGGGGATAGTATCATTTAGTTACTTTACAGGGCTATTGGAGGTTATACTGACTGGATTTCTTCCTGTTGTTCAAAAGCTGAAAGGAAAGATGATGTAATAGTAGGGAAATATACTAGAGTATGGGGATGTGACCTTCCACATCCACCAGTGAAATTCTAATATTGGTGAACATTGGCGAAGTACTTTGAATGTGTTAAATGCTAAGGATCAAAGTAACCAACAGCCACGGGAAACCACTTGTATTGGCACAAGTAATTATATGCAAATATATATTTGCCCCAACACGATAGTGACATTGCATCTGTAACAATATAGAGAAAGAGCACGGGTTATCACATTGCATTAGTGGGATGAGTACATAAATGACCATGTTCACATCCTGTTCAGTGGATCTTCACCATACCTTACCCTTATTTAGCACAGCAACTGCTGATCTGTAACAATAGGAGATCAGTAATTGGATTTATAATTTCTCTCAAACTTAATAGAATCCTCAGTGGAGCTGTGTGCTGTTCGATGAACAAAATAACACATGACTGGGGTGATAATTCTTATATATATATAATTCTCAACAGTCTCCTCTATGTGCAGATACTTATTTATGCAGATAGGAGGGCTCACTGTCCCAACAGGTTTTTCCACAGACTCAGAAGATTCTGTGGATCTGTAGAAAAATCCAAAAAGTAAAAGAAAAAACTTGAGGAGGGTTGAATCCCCCCCATACCTTTTGTAATGGTTGCCATAGGGATCTACTCCAGGCCACACCGCATCCACAGTGAGAGATAAACTGGCAGATAGCCAGAGGGTAGGAGGAAGCAAAAAGCAGAACTGGATCTGGGATCGGGGAGGTGGTGAAGTCTGAGGAGTGCAGAGTTTGGGGAGGGGGAAAGCCTCAGCTGAATATAATGCCACAGAGCCCACCCGCTTTCTCCAGGGCGACAGATCTCTGTTTTTGGAGTTCAGTTGTAATTCTGGGGAATCTCCAGGTCCCACCTGTAGGCTGGCAAACCTAGGCCTAGCAGCACCTTCTGGGTGACTTGATACCACCTGACTTGCATGATTCAACTAGGCCTGGCTGCTTGCTACTGTTCAACAGCAGCCACCCTATGAAAGTCAGTGTAGTATAATGGACAGAGCTTCAGAGTAGGGTTTGTGGAACCCAGGTTTAGATCCCCATCTTGCTGTGGAAGCTGACTGCGTGATTTTGGACCAGTCACGTACTTTCAGCCTAACCCACCTCATAGGGTTGTTATGTGGTTAAAAAGGAGGAGAGAATAATATAAACTGCTTTAGTCCCCGCTGTGGAGAAAGATCAAAGATTTCCTCAGTAGAAGCTGCAGGGGAAAAGGAGATGAAAAGCTGAAGACAGAGGGGCATATAAAGATAGGTTGATGGGTGGCAAGGAGATAGGGATGCCAACTCCAGGTTGGGAAATTCCTGGATATTTGAGGGGGGAGCTGGGGATGGTGGGGATTGAGGCGAGGAGGGACATCAGAGGAATATAATGCTATATACTCCAGCCTCCAAAGCAGTCATTTCCTCTGAGGGAACTAATGTTGCCAACCTCCAGGTGAGGGCTGGATATCTCTTGGAATTACAACTGATCTCCAGATGACAGAGATCAGTTCCCCCAGAGAAAATGGCTGCTTTGAAGGGTTGAGTCTATGGCATTATACCCTGCTGAGGTCACTTCCAAGCTCAAACCTGATCCTCCCAAGGCTCCACCCCCAAATCTCCAGGAATTTCTCAACCTGGAGCTGGCGGCCCTAAGGTGAGTTGATCTCTGAAGCTGGGAGATCCATTGTGTTTCCTGGAGAGCTGCCGCTGCTGCTGAGGGGGAGAGGAAGCAGGTGGGTGGCTCGGAGCCAGGGAAGTAGCCAGGATTTTTAAAGTTGGGGGGCATTTTAAAAAGTCGGGGGCATAGGGCAGGTGGGGAGAGAGCCTTGCTGCCACTGCTGCTGCTGCAGCCATCACTGCACTTCAATTCCCAATGCAAATGAAAACCAGGAGACTGGGGGTGCTGGATTGATCCCCACACCCTGCTGCCACCACTTTGCTTCTTTCTTGTGCCCCATCTGGTGGCATCCCATCTAGTGGATGGGAATGGAGGGCAGGACTGGCTGGTGAGGTTGCAGGGTGAGGGCAGGGGCGGGACTCCAGCAGGGAGGCTTGGTAAGGGTGATGGCATGGTGTGGCACAGCCACACACCACAGGATTTTTCGGGGGCCTGGGCTGGGTGGGAAGTTGTGGGGCCTTGGTGGGAAGTTGGGGGGCTGGGCCACAAGAAGTCCCACTCCAGGCCCACTGGGAGCACTGCCACCACTGCTGCTGTTGCTGTGCAGGGTGGGGAGGAAGCAGGCAGGAGGCTGGGAGAGTGATGGGGGCAGAAAGACAAAGTGATGGGGTGGGGGGCAAAAAAAGAGAAAAAATTATTAGGTGCGCACAGAGAAAAACAAATAGAATGATAAGGGAGCAGAAAGAGAGTGGACGTAATATGCATGGAGAAGAGATAGAGTAAGAAAGGGGGCAGAAGGGAGAAAGAGGGAGACAGGTAGGGGGAGAGGGGAGGAAGCAAAAGTGTGAGAAATGGGACAGGCACCCCACAAGTTTCTTGCAGGTCCCCACTTGTAGTGGTATAATTCTCTAGTTAGTAACTACTGACCTAACCTCTAACACTTTAATTAGGGATGGGCATGAACCTAAAAATTCCAATTCGGTTCAGGTTTCGAGGTGGCCCCCAAACTGAACCCTGAACCGAGCCAAAAATGCCCTGAACCATGGCAGGCAAGGCGGGGATCACCCAGGACGGGTTAAATGGCCATTTAACCCATCCATTTTGCTTTTTCCCACTTCAAAGCGGGGGGAGCAAAACTGATGGGTTTAATGGCTGACAGCCATTTAAACTTAGCAGTTGACGGGTAGGCCAGCCTTGCTCTTCAGTTTAAATGGCTAGCAGACATTTCAGTCTAACAGTGGGGCTGGTGCACCCATCAGGTGTTAGGTGGAAATGCCTAGCAGCTATTTCAGCAGTCCATTTTGCTTCCCCCTGCTTCTAAATGGGGGGAAGTGAAACCGACCACTGAGTGCACCCATCAGCTTTTTTTTTTTTTTTTGGCTGAAATGGCTTGCAGCCATTCAAACCTAACAGGTTAGCTGCGGACCCACACTGCTCAGCTTAAATGGCCTGAATGGCTGAACTGGAAAAAAGTCTGATAAATGTTCAGGGGCTCCAAACTGGGCCAAGTTTGTTCCAAATTTTGGCTTGTGAACCAGTTCATGCCCATCCCTAACTTTAATAATGGCTTGAAAGTGCAATTGCAATAACTTCTTGACTGGATTTCTCCCTGTTCTTTAAGAACTGATATGGAATTAAATAGTATGGGAACAAACCATAAAGAATAGCTATAATTAACCTCCCAAATCTATCACTGGATTTCCAGTATTGGTGGACTTAAGATATGTAGGCACTGAAGACTATTGCTAAACTTTAAAAATACCAGTAATTTTTAATCTATTATTTCTTGGTTGTCTTACAAGCATTTTTATATAGGTGTTCTTGGAAAATGATGTTAATTGAATGTAATGTTATCAAAATATTTGAGCTTTATCCAGATGTGTTGTACAGGCAGGAGCAATTTCCCCCAGACTTCAGAATTTGGTTTTGGTTGTAGGTGCAAGGGTTTGCAATATAAAGACAAAGCTTCATTATGTTGGTGATCCTTTAGATCCAGCACATCTGTGTACATTTTTGTTGTTGTCATGTTGCAACTGAGTTATGGCAACTTACTGTACATCTACCCAAAAGACTATTAAAGATAATAATGAACCTCTGTCCTGAAAACGCCTTGTGTGTTAAGCTAAATAAGGAAGGGTTTGCATCTAACCCTATACCAATCCAAAGAGGTATTCACCAGTGTTGCGTTCTTGTGCCCCATCTATTCATCCTCTATTTAAATGACTTTGTGCCAGGCTTATAAAAGTTACCCACGCATGCACTGTGCCTGGAAAGTTGCCCACGCTGTTGTATACTGACAACTTTGTCCTACTTTCTAGAACCCAAGTTGGCCTAAAACATACCATTATTGCTTACTGCCTGTTTATTGCTTACTATAACGATGAATTACTGGAGATAAACAAGGATAAAATCAAAATTATGGTGTTCACGAAGACAACAAGACGCTCAAACAAAAGGTGGAAAATTGCTATGTATAAGCTACAACAAGTCGACACATTTAGATATCTGGGAATTGTATTCCAGCCAAATGGTCCAAGCACATTCAATATCTTAAACAGAAAATTGATTTAGCCCCATTAGCCTTAAAGAAGTTTGTTTACATTTAAGAAGCTCAGGATGTGTCAGCACTCCTGAAGGCATATAAGACCTTAGTGATACCATGCACACTGTATGGCTCCCAGATCTGGTTCTTGGGTCCAGCTGAACATCTTGAAAAACTCCAACAAACCTGCTTCCACAAAATATCGACTCTACCACTATGTATCACTTCTGCAGTTGTACAACTTGAACTAGGTCTCCCAACTAGACTATAGCCAGTTTCAAGTATTGACTATGTTTCCAACAGCCCAGATGAAGGGCCATTTTCTCAGAACACCTTCAGATCAGTGCTGACAATCCAAGCCTACTCAATTTTAGATTTTATTTATTTAATGTTATTAATTTTTATTAATTAATTAATTTTATTTCTTAAGTTTAATTACTCAACTTCCTTTAGCATGATTTTTTAAAAAACAAATAACCTGTTTTCAAAAAGAGTATGTTTTCAACATACTACTTCCCAATCTGCCACTGAATGTATTTTAACTATGCCTTTTGGAAGAATTACCTTATATGATTGAACTTTCTTAACTCACTTTAAGTTCTGTGGGTAGTTTTGAATAGAATTGTTTGATTAAAACTTGAAAAATATATTCTTTCATAACCTTTACATCTCCAAATTGTCTTGACAAGTTTAGCAGTGCTGTTAGATTAAAGCAACAGGACATCCTCTTGTTCATGCCTTCAGGGCTTTGAAGCACAAGGGCTAATTGAATTTGTTTGAACTGTAGAAGTACAAACTCTCTGAATGATTGCTGTTACAAAGCAGCTGCTACCTTTCAGAGAATCATTACGTCTGTCTTAAATAGTTTGGAACAAGGGAGCACACCTCCATGTTTTCCAGCTGAGCCATTTTCCTTCTGCTGATGTGATATCTGTGCTGCATATTTGAACCCCAAAGTTCTCTTCCATAGGATTTTTCTAAGGAAGACAGAAAAAAGCTGGTTACATATTTTACACAACTTGCAAATTAAATGCTTCTCAGAGTGTCACAAGGAATCCCATGAGGAATTAAAATAGCCTATTTGTTGAACTTCTGTGTACACTGCATATAACCCCCTCCAAAAAAAATTGTTTTTAATAGATTTTTAGCTTCCACCTGGTATTATGTGGGGGGGGGGATTTGGCAGAAGAAAAACATGCATGCCACTTCTGCAGATTTAAATTTCAGTATGTGAATGTACTAAGAAATCTGAGCTTCCAATTCCTTATGTTTATCAGAATGTGCTCATATTCATGAGGCATTGTGTCTTATTTTAAAGCTTTTCAAATCAATTAATCACCTTTAGGCTAACATAAATAAAAACTCATCTGTCAATCAGGAAAAGTATAACATCAAGCATCTGCATAGCTTGGTAATCCAAGACAACTTGCCTCACAGCATCACTTGACAATTATCATTTCTGTTCAATTTTCAAATCAGTACATGCTTTGGGACTTATATACTAAGTTGCTAAGTAGCAACATATGGCTTTCTACTGTTCCTGTGATGTTGCTGCAAGCAAACAGCATTATTCTAGACTAGAAATGATTTCTGCAGAAAATCATTCTTGGAAATGAGCCAGAAGAATAACTATACCATAAAAATTAATGATATTCTTTTAGCTTGTCCCAAAGGACTGTTTGCTGCTGCTAGGTCTGTGTATATTTTATATATGTAAATATTGTATTCTTGATGACAAATACCTAATGTAATGCTATGCATATTAGACAACTTCTAAATGAGTCTCACCATCCATATATTCATTATCATACAATAAAATTATATGACAGTATCATTAACTATTACACTTTAGTGTGAAGATACTTAAAATGGAATTATACTCAAATATAATCTGTTATCAATTACATCAGCCTTAACACAGATCAGAAATTGCTTTTTCTATCATCTGGCCTCCCATGGACAATTGAGTATAGCTCCTAGTAATGCCCTCTATGTAGTAAGGATAAAAGCCAAGTCACCCAGGAAGGGAGCTGCAGTTCATTCAGATCTGACCACTTTTAGAAGCTGTACAATGCTGCTTATTGAGTCAAGAGTTCATTGACTGTGTTTAGAAAGAAGTAAACCCACATGGTGTCACTAATGTGAGCATGTGTCACAAATGAATGGATTTTGCAAATTTTCATTGATTGCTAGACTGCTGGAACTTTTAACATATAGGTCTTGCTTACATATTCAGATATAATTTTAGTGTTTATTTGAAATTAGGAATGAGTTTTTCACCTGTAACAGATTAGCTGTAGGACCAAGGATTTAAATTAATGAAGCAGGACTTACAAGAGGCATAAAGAATAAGTAGGAAAAAGTAGTAACTGGTTCTTCCCATTTGCACTTGTGATTTAGGACAGGGGTGTCAAACATAATGCCCGGGGGCCAGAAGCAGCTCATCCAGGGCTCTTATGCAGCCCACGAGCAACTGGTGGAAGGGAGGGAGTGCTGGGGGGGAATGGACAAAGCCATTCCATTGTGGCTTCAGCACAGCAGAATGTCTGCAGCAGTCAAGCATCATGGGAGCATCTGCCCAGCGCTGCGCTGCTGCCTCTCCAGTCTGCCCATGTGGGTTTTCCTCTGCACCCCCTCCCAGCACATGGGGCCTTGCAGTGAGGATACACCAACTCAGAGCTTACCAGCTGCTGTCCTTTATACAGTTTATATCTCCAGTACCTGGCATTGCATTTTATGGCACACATGGCCTGGGCCTGACAAAGTGACATATATGTCAGATCCAGCCCTCATAACAAATGAGTTTGACACCTCTGATTTAGGACATATATAGAGGAGGACACCAGTGTTCCCTCTAAGCTGAGTTAGTGAGAGCTAGCTCACAGTTTTTTAGCATCCGGCTCACACATTTTCGTCTTAGCTCAGGAAGGATAGCTCCAGAGCAAACTAATTTATGCCATAGCCAAATCACCTGCTCACAACTTTAAGGCCAGTAGCTCACAAAGTAGAATTTTTGCTCACAGGGCTCCATAGCTTAGAGGGAGCATTGGAGGACACATGTGTGTGTGTTTTCTGGGTGTATTGTTGATTAGCTGTTTTTTGTGGCACAAAAAATGCACTCCTGATTTTTAAGCTTACCTATAATGTACAAATCAAATTTCATATTGTAGTCTAGTTCATTCCATTTAGGGTCCAATAGAGCAGATAAGCATGGAGGTATTTTTCTTGGAAGACTACACCTCATTATAAACATATGTCAATTTAAACACTATGTAATCTATAATATGTTCTACACCTCTTATTAGTTGTAGCTGTTGGCTTATCTGTTACATGATAAAACAATCTTGAAGAAAGCAAACAGATAATCAATCATCCAATGATAAATTTTAAGTTAAAGTAC
>NW_015167087.1:178250-184672 GCF_001447785.1 Gekko japonicus
CAACCTACACTTGGATAGTTAAGTGATATCTAGTGTAAAAATTTCCTTGAAATACACTGTGTCTGCTTTTGTGGACACATTTTTAAACATAACAAATACAGGTATCAAAAACATGTATTTCTTTCTAGGAAATTCTTTTGGACAATAGTAATAGAACAAGGAAAAAGTAACCATTGTCTGCATTAAATAAACAAGATGATCTGAGTCTGCCTATGGGTGTTAAAGTATTTTTAAATAATTATTGTTCAAACCACTATGAACCTGTCCCTTTTGGCAAATGGGTCCCACAATAAAGTCACTTTGACCTATTGACCTCTGACCTGATGAAACAATAATGATAATATGCTTTAGATTAATCTAGTTTGTCTCACAATGTCTGGCATCTCAGCAAGCCCAAACTAGTTACTCAAACCAGTCTTCAGCATTGCATTCAAATGATTACTCTATGCAATCCCAGAGGTATTCATTACAGACAAAATTGCTCTTGCTGCCTTGCATACAAGCTGAGTTTTCAATGGGAAATGAAAGGCTGCCTGGAAAAATAGGACACCTAATTAAGTTAAACTACTCTAGCATTTGGCTTGACATCTTCATTACTCAAAATTAAAAAGATGCTTCACTTGAGCACACAAGTTACTATTGTTTATGTTGTTGTCTTAAATTGGCGTCTCACGCAGAAGTCTGTTTTTCAGAATTATATCTTTTAATAGCTCACATATTTCTTGCAGTTTATAAAAATGTCTGGAGGAGTTACCAGAGGTGCTCATAGTCAATATGCCATAAGTACAAATGGTCTTGTATCCAGTTAAAGGTTCAGCTGTTTAAACACAACACTACTCTATGACATTAAGCTTCTTTGAACATAACCTCCCACCTCATTTTGTAGGTACAAGGTAAATTATAGATGAGTAAATTATTCAAATGGACTCCAACCATTTTCACCCTCATAAATTTCCGAAACAAAACACTGTATTTCCTCCACAAATTGCATGCTCTATGCTAGTTTAGGAATTACATAGTTTTCTAAAACCTTAAAACTTGGCCTTTCAGAGCCCCTTTAGAGTAGTGCTTAACATCTGACACATGAATGAAAAACAGGACAAATTTGAAGGAAGCAGTCAAAGCATATTACAAAATGGCAGTTTTCAACAATAGCAAATATATACTTTTGACTCCACTCTGCTTTGTAAGTATTGAGGTTATTGTGCTCTTTTTATTTCTAATATATAACGTGATGTGAAGGATGAACTGGTGCTAAAATGGCCTTGATTTCTGGCTTGATAGCTGGGTTGTCCTTGTATGTCCTATGGTCTCATTGAAGTTGAAAAGGAATTTTTCCCAAATCAGAGCATTCTGTTGGGAAGTAAAGTCTGTGAGGATTAATTCACTATCTCCCAGGAAACCTTCGTTTTTACTCTTTTAGGTGTTGACATGATCTGGAAATATTAATAAGTGAATCTCAGTCAGGAAAAAGACTCTTTAAAGGGTTTTATATTTATTTTATATTAACGTTTTCTAATGGATTGGAATGCATTTTCTAATGAACTTTCTTGTGTGTATATACTTGGTAATACATTATTGGATATTTAAATATTTATATGCAAGTCTTACTGAACTCTCAAGGCATTTTTCAACATTTATTAAAATGAAAGTAACAGTAAAATAATAACTAAAGAAAACCATAATAGACTTGATACAACTAAAGATAAAATCTAAATGCCTGCAATCATAAATACTAGCAACCAAAGTCTGAGAATAGATGTATTATACCCATATTATGACTAGGAATGCCACTCTGACTGACATTTATTTATTTACTGAAATATATTAATCATGCTGTTTCATCCACTACTGGATTCATGGCACATTAAAATAATTTGCAAACACTATATAAACTAATATCCGAGAAACTCAGTACATAAAATAGCCAGAACATAGAAAAAGTCTAATAAATTTATTGCATCATTTCCAATTTTTGAAAAATTCCTTCTGAAACAAAGCATTGAAAACTGATGCCAGTATGGGATAAGATGGATGACCCTGGAGAGGTCTTAGCACCTGGACAGAGAACTCTCTATCTTGTACAGACTCTCCCTGTATTTCAGATTATGGGATATAAAACCTATTTCCAAGGGTCACCTTAGGTGTCTGGGTATTTTAATAAGGAGAAGACAGTTCTTAAAATATTCCGGTCCCAGACAACGTAAGGCTTTAAAAATAAAAACCAGCATGTTGAAATTGTGAAGACAAATGGGAGCCCAGTGCAAATGATACAAAACTAAATGAATTGATCAGTTGCCATTTTCTAACTAGCCTTTGTGTACAGTGTGTTAGATTGAACCAGTTCGAATCACATTAGTGCATATGCAATTGCGGCCAGGGGTCTCTTATCTAGGAACGGATGCAGGTAACATATAAACTTGAAGATGCAAAATGCACACCACTGCAGATATCTAGCATCTGTTGTGGATCTAAGAACTCCAAGCTGAGAGCCTATTAAGGGGGAGTGCAATCCTATCTTAACACAGGCAACATTCCCTCTTCTATACATAACATATTAGCTATAATCAGTTCTGATTAATTATCATTTTGTTGCCTCCAGAGAGCTCAAGCTGATTTCAGACAGTGAGTCAAGCTTCCACCATCTCCCTCGCATATGATGGAAACAAGATGTAAAACTGAGGATCTCTAAAGTCCAAATCTCCAGTGACTTCAGTCCAGATGGTGGCTTGCCTACTCGGTGATCTGAGATTGGAAACTGGCACCTGCAAGTTTTGAAACCCTAGTTCACAATATTGTGTATATACTAGTGTCCAGGTGGTGGCTGGACAGCTAATCTCCAGGCGACAGAGATCAGTTCACCTGGAGAAAATGGCTGCTTTGGAAGGTGGACTGTATGGCATCATACCCCATTGAAGTCCCTCCCCTCCCCAAACTCTACCCTCCTCAGGCTCCATTCACAAAATCTCCAGGTATTTCCCAACCCAGAGCTGGCAACCCTTAAGAACATAAGAACAGAAGAGAAGCCATGCTGGATCAGGCCAATAGCCCATCCAGTCCAACACTCTGTCACACAGTGGCCAAAACCCAGGTGTCATCAGGAGGTCCACCAGTGGGGCCAGAACTCCAGAAGCCCTCCCACTGTGGCCCCCCAAACATCAAGAATACAGAGCATCACTGCCCCAGACATAGTGTTCCATCTATACCTTGTGGCTAATAGCCACTGATGGACCTCTGTTCCATATGTATATCCAATCCCCTCTTGAAGCTGTCTATGCTTGAAGCCACCACCACTTCCTGAAGTGGTGAATTCTGCGTGTTAATTACTCTTTGAGCGAAGAAGCACTTTTATCTGTTCTAAACCTACTGCTCATCAATTCCATTGAGTGCTCACAAGTTCTTGTATTGTGAGAAAGGGAGAAAGGGAGAAAAGTACTTCTTTTTCTACCTTCTAAATTATGTCACCCTTCATTCATTGTTTCTCCAAGCTGAAGAGCCCTAAACTCTTGATAGGGAAGGTGTACCATCCCCTTAATCATTTTAGTTGCCCTTTTATGCACCTTTCCCATTGCTACAATATCTTTTTTGAGGTGCAGTGACCAGAACTGTACACAGTATTTATACAGGAGCATTATAATATTTGCTGATTTGTTTTCATCCGGGAGGCTTACGCCCCGCCACCAAGGATAGTGGGCATAGAGTGTGCTGGCCTAGTGTGGGAAGCCGGGGAAAGTATGGCGATTTGGCTGGTGTACCGACTGCCCAACGCACTGGCCAATAGCCTACTGTCCCTGGTGGAGGCTGTATCTGGCTGGGCATTGGAACACCCTAGACTGATAGTCTTAGGTGATTTCAATGTCCACGCCAATGATACGGCCTCTACACAGGCACTGGGCCTGGTGTCATCCATGGCGGCCCTGGGACTCTTACAACTTGCAACAGCCCCCACTCACTGAGCCAAACACACGCTCGATTTGATCTTTGCGGCGAGGGTCACAGTGGACCAGATTACTGCTTCGGCAGTACCACTATGCCTTGAAGGCCTTGAAGGCCTGCCTGAATATCCCATTCTGACCTTGTTTGGGCGGCGAGCCCATTTTGGCTTGCCTGCGGAGCCAAATGGACCCAGTGTGGCTCCAGATGGCGCTTAGGGATCCGAAGCCCTCTGGCAGCTCATTGGATGAGCTTGTAGAGGATTGGCATTGCCATCAACAAGATCACTCCCTTACGCCCTCGGCACCCCCAGTCCAGGATCACTCCATGGTATACCCAGGAGTTGTGGCTGATGAAACGGGGGCTAAGACGGCTAGAGAGGCAGTGGCAGCGTGCTCGTGACAAAGCCGCAAGAGCATCTGATAGGACGTTTATGAGATGCTATGAGATGGCAGTCAAGGCCACTAAGACACAATATTATACAGCTGTGATTGCATCTGCAAGCTCACGTCCAGCCCAATTGTTTAGAACGATTTGGTCCATTGCTGCTCTGCTGCAAAGCAGACTAAATGCTAGGGAATTGGACACAGACTGTGAGGCTTTTGCGAGCTATTTTGCAGATAAAGTCTTGTCACTCCTCCGTGACCTCCCCACTACAGTTGATAAAGAGAGTGAACTTGAGGCTCCATGCACATTTTCTAGTCATGTTATGGATAATTTCAGCCTGCTCAGCCTAGAGGAAGCCAACAAATTGCTCCTAACTGTACGCCCTACCACATGCTCCCCTGATCTGTGCCCTTTGTGGCTAATTAAAGCCGGCTATGAGGGGTTCTGAGGTGCCTTGCGGGAGATCATCAACAAGTCCCTCTTGGAGGGGCTATTCCCGGAGGCACTTAAGGATGGCATTTTGAAAATGCCATCTCTGGACCCGGCCGAATTGGCTAACCATCGACCAGTTTCCAACTGTTTGGGCAAGATAATAGAGAGGGCAGTGGCAACTCATTACAGGGCTTCTTGGATGATGCTTTCATCTTAGATCTTGTCCCATCCAGCTTTCACCCAGGCCACAGGACAGAGACGGCACTGGTCGCCCTCACGGATGACCTCCAGAGGCATCTGGATCCGGGAGTACTGTTGCTATTAGACCTGTCAGCTGCGTTCAACATGGTCGACCATCAGTTACTGATCCACTGCCTCGTCAACACTGGAGTCCAGGGACTGGCCTTGCAGTTGCTCACTTCCTTTCTCCAAGGTCATGGACAAAGAGTAGCACTTGGGGATCAGCTGTCACAAAGGCACCCACTGGAATGTGGAGTGCCTCAAGGGTTAGTGTTGTCCCCGATGCTCTTTAACATCTATATGTGCCCTCTTGCCCAGATCGCCCAGAAGCATGGGCTGGGATGTCACCAGTATGAGGATGACACCCAGCTCTATCTGTTGTTGGGCAGTCAGTCTCCAAACCGGAAGATCTAGACTGGGCGTTATAGGCTATGACTGATTGGCTTAGGTGGAGCTGGCTGAAACTCAATCCGACAAAGACGGAGATCCTGTGCCTAAGTCAAGGCGGTCTGAGGTTAAGGATCCTGCTCCCGGACTTCTGGTTGATGGTGGCACACTCACGGACTCACCTCCCGGACCTCCCAGGGGTGTCTCCGTGCTCCGGCGGAGGGAGGGGGTGAGCAGGCTCGTAAACCCTCCCAGGGGCCTGGCAAAGGGACCCTGGCCAAGGAGCTTTGATGGGGTAGCCTCTTCGATGGCTGAATGCCAGAGAATCGAGGCTCCCCCTTGCTCCAGCCGAGAGATCAAATGGTACAAGTGAAGCTAACCGGGTCAAGCGCAGGAGATCGGGCAAGAGAACTGATGAATGAAGCGGGGTCGGAAGACCAATTATGAACGTGAGTCAACTGAGAAACGATTTTTAAAAGAAAAGACGCTCCCTACCCTACGAGGCGGAACGGCAGAAGCGAGCGGGGGAGGGACGCCTCCCATGCGCATAAATCGTTGAGCGAAAGGGGGGGAGTGGAAGAATAAACATGTGATTACCCAGAAGTACTCACCCAATCGAGCTAAACAGTCAAGCGCATATTCAGAGACTTTAAAAAATTTTCGCGAAAGTAAACAAACAGAAAAAAGATAGCGGGGAAGAGGGACAGAGACAAAGAGAAACTTTTTAAAATGAAACTAGAGTCCCCGAAGCCGGAAACGACCAGTGAGACGGTGAAGGCGATGGCTGAGGTCATGCGCCCTCTACTGGAACAGCTAAATACCTTCAAAGAGCAGATGTCTGTGGTAACAGCGAATATTACAGCTCAACAAACGCAGCTGACAGCAGTAACAACAAGCATCACTGCTCAACAAATTCAAATAACGGACTTGATCTAAGTAATGAAACAGGATGCTGAGAAAGTAAAGGAAATGGCTGAGTCAACGCAGAAAGTGAGGAAGAAAGTGCAAAAATTGGAAAAGAAAACTGTTTCTTTGGAAGATCA